>NC_042493.1:327768-330823 GCF_005508785.2 Acyrthosiphon pisum | reverse complement strand
TACACACCACCTATAGTTTAACAGAAGTCTAGTTAAGGTTCACAAAAATAATACAGAACTTTCAAAACAGTCAATCTATTCATATATATTCATATATATAAAGTGGTTATAGTAGTATATATTATAATTTCCTAAATTTTTTTTTTGCATTTTAATTATATTCTATACATAACTGAAGACATTAAGACTTAGTCTAATAAGCGTTAAATGGCTTTCAAAAATCTAATTTATTTTTTTAATTTATAAAAGTTAATAACATGATGTAATCAATTTCTTAATGATATACTGTTAGTGGACAACTACTGTAGTGTTAAGTTATTGTAGTGTGAACAGAGAAATGCTTGTCAAATGAAACAAACGTATAACATATATATGAAATTTCTAATTTAAAAAGTACTGCTGTTCTATGTTGTGTTTATGTACAATAATTTAAGTTTACATAATTTGCAAGTGCAATGTACGTTAGATTATGAGGTCACTGTGAGGTCAGAACAGCAAAAAAACTTTACAAATGCAATAGTTGAAAGAATATAATGTGTTAACTTATAGAAAAATACATTTTGATAACATACCTGTCTATTTCATTTCCGTTCCATACTTCCATGGTCGCAGCATCGTGCCCTTTATATACGTATTTACACAAATACTGAACACTCTTCACAGTAGAGCATACCTCTACGTTAATGTGTGCATCGTATTTTGCTAACAGGTACGGATTGTAAGGCACGACAAACTCATTGCTGACCTCTTGATTTCTGACCCTAGCCACAGGTCCGTTGTTTGGCCGACAGTACTTTGGGTAACCGCCGTCAGCAATGTATACAGTCTCTTCGCTGTATTCTTTTGGAAACTTCTTTGAACAACTGGGGCCTGTTTCATAAAAAAGACAAGTCGAAATGGACCATACGTAAACTTGTAAATTTCATTCACTTGTTAACTTTGTGTTTCATATAATATACAAGTTGACAAGTTGAGAATTAGAGGCTTACTGTAATTCAGATGTAGATATTTTACGAAGAGAATGTTTAGAATTAAGAAAACAATTTTTGGATATAGCTAGCATTGATCCTTTTTGCTATACAACTATAGCAGGTGTATGTATGGCTATCTATAGATCAAAATATTTGTTAGAAGATACTATAGCTGTTTTAGATAAAGAAAAAAATGAAAGTTATTCAAAACAATCGATAAAGTGGTTACAAAATTTTAATAATAAAAATATCTCACATGCATTAAATGGTGGTGAACAATTAATAGCAGGAGCTAAAGTAGATGGATTTGATAATAAATCAAAAACGGTTTATCAATATCATGGATGTTTTTGGCACGGTTGTACTAAATGTTATAAAGATCGAGAAACTATAAATAATATAAAGCATGAAACAATGGATGATTTGTATCAAAAAACAATTGAAAGAAGTACAGCAATAAAAAAAGCTGGTTATAATCTTGTTGAGCAATGGGAATGTGATTGGATAAATAGCACTACATACAAAAAAAGAAAAAAGCTGATATAGCTGACCCTATTAATCCTAGAGATGCTTTCTTTGGAGGTAGAACAAATGCGACAAAATTAAGGGTAAAAAACACAAAAATGCGTTATATTGATGTATGTAGTTTATATCCAACTGTGAATTATTATGATTATTATCCTGTTGGGCATCCCGTAAAAATATTTAATCCAAAAAAATATGATAAAAACTGGTTTGGTTTAATTAAATGTAAAATTTTACCTCCAAGAAATCTTTATCATCCTGTACTTCCAGTTAAAATAAAAATGGAAAAAAGTGAAAAGTTATTATTTCCTTTGTGTTATAAATGTGCTGTAGAACAAAATCAAAGATGTGATCATTCTAAAAATGAAAGACAACTTATAGGAACATGGACAACAGATGAAGTTAATAAAGCTTTGGAAAAAGGATATATTATAACAAAAATTTATGAAGTGTGGCATTTTGAAGAGAAATCAACAGATTTACTTAAAGATTATGTAGATAATTTTATAAAAATAAAATTTGAAAGTTCAAAACATAATTATAGCTGTAATGATGAGTATATAAAAACAATTTTCGATAAAATGGGTATTTTATTAGATGAATTAAAATTAGGTGATAATCCAGGTAGGAGAGCTGTTGCAAAGCTGTGTTTAAATAGTTTATGGGGAAAATTTGGACAACGACAAAAAATGAAAAAAACTGAGTTTGTTGCAGATCCACAACAATTCTATAAAATATTATTAGATGATAGATTAGAAAATATCAATATAAAAATATTAAACGACAATATGATACAAATGTGTTATAATTATAAAGATTATTACGTTGAGAATTTTCATAATACAAATATATTAATAGCTTTATTTACAACATCTAGTGCAAGATTAAGATTATATGAAATGTTAGATAAATTAGGTAGAGCTGTAGTTTATTTTTATACCGATTCTATTTTCTATATAGATAATGGTGTTAATAAAATTAAAACAGGAACAATGTTGGGAGAATGGACTGATGAATTAGGTGAAAATGTACATATTACAGATTGGGCATCTACAGGTCCTAAAAGTTATTATTATAAAACAAACGATAATAAACATCAAACGGTTATAAAGGGATTTACTTTGAATTATCAAAATTTGTTAAAACTTAACGGTGAATCAATGATAAAATTAATTGAACAAAAAAATAAAGATAGTAATATAGAACTAGAATATAATCAAATAACACGTGATAAACTTACTAAAAATATAGTTAATAAGAAAGTTACAAAAAAGTTTTCGTTTGGTTATGATAAAAGAATAATATTACCAGATTATGATACAATACCATATGGTTACTAGAATATGATATCCTAACTTTATAATTTCATAGTCATGGGCTTGAAACCGTAAATATTTTATAGTATATTTTCCTTCTTATATTTCTCTGAAATATAAGATTCTATTATAGATATCACTTTCTTTAACTTAAGACATATCATTTAAAATTTTGTTTTTTGTAACTCTTGGTTATAAAAACTTCCTATAATCTCTTCATTGTTTAAATCTATAATTTATAGG
>NC_042493.1:312996-327718 GCF_005508785.2 Acyrthosiphon pisum | reverse complement strand
TTTTATTAATATACTCAAACTACATGGAATTGAAAATATATTATAATTATCTACTAAGTCATGATGATTTATGCTTGCCATTTTAATTTTTTTTTTTTATGTGAAAAAAGCTCATTGATACGTTTACCCTTTTTGTATTTTCCTTGCCCTATTTTTGTTGGTTTGCCCCATTGTTGCGGAAAATTGGTTTTGGAAGAACTTTCTTCATTATTAATATAATGTATAACTGCAGCAATATGTTTACATTTTTCTGATGCCCTAGCTGGACATTCACAGAAGCCATTCTTTACAGATCTATTGTTATCTATCTATAAATAATATAAATATTATATTATATTATTATGTAACAATATTAAAAAACCTAATATCTTGGATCATATATACATATATAATCTAATTAAATGTAATACAAAATTCACTTACTTCTAGCTTAACTTTCCAAGGTTCACATGATACAGATGTTTGTTTAATGACACTAGCAGTAATAACAGAAAACATATTTGTAGATTTTACTTCTGTAACCAAATTAACATGACCACTTTCTGTTAATTTTTTTCCTTTATTATTGGTTAATGTATAGTTAGAATGAATCGTTTGAAACCCACACTTTATTACTGTCTTTATTAGACATTTTGTATAAAAAAATAAAATACTTAACCATATAGTGTGTATTATTACGTAATAATACGACATGAAAATGCCAAATAATTTTTCTATTATCTATGATTAATATTTTGTTTTTATAATGAATGTTATTTCTGATAAGTGAAAATGATATTAATCATAATTTGTCACACATAACGGAAATTAATCATCCAAGAATTTTTTCCAACCTAACACAAAGGCAAAATTGAATCATGTGGTACTAAAGATCAAAAGAGCTCACATAGTCACATATTATTATTATAATGGTACCCCTAACTAATGCACGCATTGTCCATTACACAGCGCTGTGCGCCGTCACATGCACGGTGTCTATAACAAATAACATACTGACTTCTGAGACCTCTATAGTCTATACTCTATAGGAACTCTATAGCTAGTCAATTAAAACGAGTTTTAAAAAATTGAATATACTTAACCTCTTTAAGTTAATAATTACTTACCTGGTAAAATAATTAAATCAATTTATGATTTTATTAACAAGTGTTTAATTACCAAATAATAAAGTATTTAAAAATTATTATGCATGGTAACTATTTGTATTTGTGAATGGATGTTTTATGTGTGCATTATACGTATATGATAAGTAAAAACATTTTAAATTTGGTAATTTCTTCATTAAAATTTAAAAAAATTAAAAAATTAAGACGTATCATCATCCCCCCTGTTACCAACTGGACCAACTGTCCATTTACACCGTCCATTGAAGTGGTGAGTTCTGTTGCTTTGATGTAGGCCCTATAGGATTACAACACTTGCAGGGTATACTCGCTCCGAAAACAAGAGGGACTGAGGTAGGAAGTACTCACACTGACATTAATGAGTATGGAAAACTTTTATATATAAATCAATATGAACTCAGGCGTCACAAGGGAGACCTAGAACATGTCAAAAAGCACCATCTAGTGATATAAAAATCGTTATGTTAAGATTTTTGGGCAACAATTTTTTTTTTAATCTTATTTTTTTCATTCCGATTTAAATTGTGTTATAAATTATGTGGAGGGTGGTCACCCTGACTGATCTCTCCCCTCCCCCGCATAATGTAAGTAGGTACTCCATAAGTATCTATAGCCGTGGTATGAACCTTAGTAATCGACGGAGTAGCGTAGGACGCCGTACACCGCTTATTATTTAGTTTGTTAAACGTTTAAATCTGGATTTCTCCGTCTCGCCGTTTAACTGTGTGGTTTAAATAAAGTGTTATATAATTAAAAACCATCGAGTTGATTTATTAAATACCTGACAACAAATCTACAATATTTTCAGAAGTGGGATTTGAACGTGCGTGTATCGTGGTTTTCGTAAAGTTGTAAGTACGGTAAAGTGAGGTTATGCGCCATTAACCATTCGACGTTTCGGTAAAGTGTCGCACGTTATAAAGTGTTCGTCGACTACCGTGGTACCGTCGGTTATTGGTAACCGGAATCACTTATCACGTACTCAACATTGTCGCCGTTGTTGATACCCTGTCTTAGTATCATTAGACGTTATCATAATTTGTTATTGTTGTCGACCAACGCAATTACGCGAGTTCGTGGGTGTAATAACTAATAACGACAACGTCATGAATGATGAAGCGAACGGTTCGCCGGGTGGATCGACCACTGGCTCGATCGGCAATGAACCGACACTGCAGTCGTTATTAGCTTTACTAGTCAACAATGTCATACAAGCGCCGAGTATCAACAATTCGTATCAAATTATGCCGGACTTATCTCACACTGTCGGCGATTTCGACGGTGAGTGTGAAATCAGTGGAGAAGCTACCGCGTGGCTGAATAATCTGAATGCCACTGCGGAACTACACAAATGGCCCAATTCGCTGAAGTTGCAAATGGCCCGTCGGCATATGATTGGGGCAGCTCGCGACTGGCTTCTGAGCAGTATCGACGAAATCGCTACGTGGGCAGATTTTGAATCACTATTCAACAAGACCTTTCGAGCGGACACAAGTTTCTCGCAGCGATATACACAAATGCAAGCCAGAGTGCAGATAAAGGGTGAATCGACCACCGCCTACTTTCACAATAAAGTGAGGCGATGCAAACTAGTCAACCTCTCATTTGCAGACACCAAAGAACAGGTATTATTAGGATTGTGGTCGGACGAATTATCGCGGACGCTCTTAGTCGCCAGGCACATGAACACGGATGAACTCCTTGCGGATATATTGGCATATGAGCGTGTCCAAAAGGGACGTGCGGATAATAGCTGCATAGACAAATCTCCTTGGCGCCCAAAAACTGTCCGAGAAGTCGACAAACGCATTAGTGCGAAACCGCCCAACGTCACTACAGCTGGTACTGACGCGCCTGAGGACAAGAAAAAGGGCGTAGTGCCTATTGAAAGCAAGGTACGCTGTTGGAACTGTCAAATGACAGGGTACAGCCGACGTGACTGCCCTTCGCCTCGACGCAATTGTGATAAGTGCACTTCATGCCACTGGTTCGGCGGTAAACACCACAAATCCTGCGCGGTAAAGGATAAGGAAGAAGGAAAGTCAAATGCGGAGAAGAGCACAATGTGTACGTCAATAAGACCTGATCGACGCAGTGGTGGCACCTTGCATGAAAAACGAGTATATTTAAATGGTGTGCACGCCATGACCGGTCTTATTGATTCAGGTTCGTCGGTATGCATTATACGAGAAAGTGCTGGACGGCGATGCGGTCTAATTTGGGAGCCTGACAAGACGACAATTATGGGGTTTGGCGCAAATGCGCAAACCACGACGATCGGGAAAACTGTAGTCAGCCTAAGCATCGATGAAGCAACACTCGCGGCAGCCGACATATATGTAGTACCTGACACCAGTCACCAACTTGACCTATTGATTGGTCGACCGTGGTGCGAAGCGCCAGAGATTTCTTACATTAAACACGGGGACTCACTTACCTATTATAATACCATTTCATTTCCATTCACTCAGACAACTTCAAACGAAATCTACTCAGCTGAGGGTGCGTTGGTGGTGCGTGACGCCAAACGCATAGAAGCTAATTGTGTAGACGTGGTGACAGCGATGGCGAATGAGGTCTAAATACAAGTACCTGTGAAAAACGACTCCGAACACACTGTGGAAGTGCAAGCTAATGACATACTCGCCATACGGGCAGTAGTAGCACAATTTCCGCAGGTGAAAGCAGAGCCGTTTAACCGTCCACTTACGTACGACGATATCCGGAAACCGGAGTGCTTGAACATAGATCAACAAACCGAATTACTCAATCTCGTGAACGAGTACAGGAGTTGCTTTGCATTAAATATGAGCGAATTAGGGTGCACTGACCTAGGCACCATGGATATCACCATCAAGCCAGGGAGCGAACCGTTTGCCACCAAGCCATATCGTGTATCTAGGAACGAGAGGGAAGAAATCCAACGTCATGTTCAGGTGTGGAAAGATCACGGTATTGTCGAAGATTCAACATCAGCCTATGCGGCGCCGGTACTTCTAGTGCGTAAGAAGTCAGAGGAGTCGAGGTTAGTCGTGGACTATCGGCGGCTAAACGATCAAGCAGTCAAACAGGTCTACCCACTACCTAACATTGATAACTTATTAGAACAAATGGCGGGTTACCGTATGTTTACCGTATTAGACCTGGCCCACGCCTACTTGCAAATCCCATTGACTGATGCTGCGAAACCACTGACTAGCTTTATCACACCTGATGGAACTGGTCAATTCACTCTTATGGTATTCGGGTTGAAAAATGCCCCGTTTGAATTTACTAAGGTGATGGACCGAGCTATGGGACACTTGAAGAATCGGATAGTCATCAACTACTTCGACGACTATTTCATACCTGCCAGGGACTGGGAGGAAATGAAGGAACGTCTACGTCAAGTGCTAGAAGCATTCGTGGCAGCGAAACTAACATTACGGCCAAGCAAATGTATATTTGCTGCGAAAAGTATAGAATGCTTGGGCTTCGAATTATCAGCTGACGGAGTACGACCTGGTGTAGTGAAACTGAGGGCAATCGAAGAGTTTCCTAAACCCAAAAACGAACATGAAGTTCGTCGCTTCATGGGTCTAGCTAGCTTCTTTCGACGTTTTGTACCAAAATTCGCAGAAAAGGCACGACCAATTACTGAACTGACCAGGAAAGAAACAAAGTTCAAATGGGGACCAGAACAACAGAGTGCATTTGAACAGATCAAGCTAGATTTACTTAGTGAACCGGTACTGCAATTGTTCGATGCCACAAGGCCGACCGAGTTACATACAGATGCATCTTGTAATGGACTAGCAGGTATGCTGTTGCAGAGAGACGAAACTGGAGAACTACGTCTAGTGCATTGCTACAGTAAAAAGACCAGTGAGACGGAACGACGCTACCACTCGAGTAAGCTGGAGCTCATGGCGATCGTGTGGGCCCTTGACAGGATGCGCTCTTGGCTAATCGGGGTACACGTTGTAATTATTACTGATTGCCAAGCACTTGTCTACATGAATAGTCTTAAGTCGACCAACTCACAGATAACTCGTTGGTTTGATTTGATCCAAGAATTCGACGTGGAGGTGAGACATCGCGCCGGGACAGCTATGTTACATGTGGACGCTCTCAGTCGAGCCCCTACAGAAGACAGCTCAGACACATTGGATGACCTGATCACCGAACGGCTGGAAGTGTGTGTAGCCATAACCGAGGAGGAGTATGTCAAAGGGATGCAGTACAGCGATCCAGAACTACGAGAGATCATTGAATCATTAAAACAGGCGACAGCTAGTAAAATAAAAGCCCAAAATTATAAATTAATTAATGGTATATTGTATAGGTTGGTGCAGTCAGCAACAGGAACCCGAACGCTCTGGATGGTTCCCAAGAGAATGAGGAAAAGTCTGGTGGTTAAATTCCACGACCTCAGCGGACACTTCGCCGTTGAACGCACCATCTCCAGGATGATGGAACGCTACTATTTTCCACGTATGAGAAGATACGTCAAAGCTCACATCAATATGTGTCCTGAGTGTGCAGTATATAAGAAGTTGCGAGGGAGACAAGCGGGCATGCTACATCCCATAACTCCTGGTAATCGCCCCTTTGAAACGGTCAATATAGATCACCTGGGACCGTTTCCAGTAAGTTCTAAAGGAAATGCCTATATTTTAGTGCTGGTAGACAACTTAACAAAATTTGTTAAGTTATACCCATCAAAAACAGTACAATCAAGAGTAGTAGTAGGGCAACTAAAAACATTTGCATTGACCTATGGACTACCTAAGCGGATCATCACAGACCGAGGAACAGTTTTCCAGTCAGAATGTTTCAACCAGTATTGTGAAACCAATGGTATAGAGCACCATGCAGTATCAGTGCGCCACCCCCGTGCAAATGGCCAAGTGGAGCGGGTTAATTCTACACTATTAGGAGCAATTACCACCCAAATGGGCGATGAAGCCACCTGGGATAAAAACCTTAGTGAATTAGAATTGAACCTGAACACAGCACCGAATCAAACCACTGGAATAAGTCCATTCTTTGCTGTATACGGTTATGATGCACTTAAAACGGATGGACTACTCGATACACTGACAAACACTACTCCTGTATACCAGCAACCAGCAGCTACACAGCAGAAGTTGCGCGAAGACATTGCAGAAAAACAGGCAAAATGGAAAATGAGACATGACCAGCACCGTAAACATATGTCACTGGAGCTAGGGGAAATAGTGTACCTTAGAAGACCACCAGTGTCGACTGGAAGTTCAACCAAACTACAACCTAAGTTCAGAGGACCGATGGTTGTGACAGCAGTGAACGCTGGAGATACATACAAACTAGCTGACCTACACCACACAGGAGGGCATTTGTATGCTACAACCGCTCATGTTAGTGCCTTGAAGCGTTTTTCTGGTAAGACTGAGCTGTCAGAGGAGAGTGACACTGAACAGGATGGAGCAGTGAGCACTGATCAAGAAGCTGAAAAGGACACAGAGCTGCATCATCTAGAAACACCAGCGCGGCCAAAGCGAGTCCGCAAAACACCAGCCCGTCTAAGGGATTATTTGGTTAATTAAACCTATTTTTTTTGTTTTGTTGTTTTTTTTTTTTTTATATATATATGTTCCTTTGTTATAATTAGTCTTATACCTTATGTTAATATGTTTAATTGATAAAGTTTGTTAACATAATTATGTTGAAAAATTAGTATGTAAGTAATGAATTAACATACTAAATAATTTTTTTTTTCGTTGTTCTCTCTTTTTGTGATAAACTAACAAAGTTGGCCGGGGTGTCCAACAATGTCGGATGGCCGAATGTTATAAATTATGTGGAGGGTGGTCAGGGTGACTGATCTCTCCCCTCCCCCGCATAATGTAAGTAGGTACTCCATAAGTATCTATAGCCGTGGTATGAACCTTAGTAATCGACGGAGTAGCGTAGGACGCCGTACACCGCTTATTATTTAGTCTGTTAAACTTTAAATCTGGATTTCTCCGTCTCGCCGTTTAACTGTGTGTTTTAAATAAAGTGTTATACAATTAAATCCACCGTGTTACTTTATTAAATTCCTGACAACAAATCTACAACAATTGCTTCAAAAATCGATTCACTGACATGAATCGCCCATCAATAATATGAACGCAGATGGCACAGTAATAACCAGGACCTCTGCATTGTTGGTGACCAAAAATAATTTTTCACCGTGGTTCTGAATGAGAACCGTGATTATTAGTTTTTTATATTACAGTAGAATTTTGCACGTTAGCTGTTATGCACTCATACAATATATTTTCCACATACTGGAAATGTGTGTGAATTGTACTCAGGGTACAGTGCATAAGCACTAACGTTGCATAATATTATAAATGTTACTCGGGCAGACAAAATGTATTATCATAATATAATATTATGCCAAGGACAAACATCTGTAATTTGTAAACTCAATTTTTTGACAGGGATAAAACTGCAGATAAAATATCTGTTTTCCCCTAAACTCATTTATTTATGTTACGAAAACTAAGGAACATATGTTTTAGCTAACAGATTATATTCTTACAATAAATCAATTCAAACATACATTTGATTTTCAAAATGTCCAATAAGTTGGCTTTCTAATTGATAGACATTAACTTTTGATATAAGCTGAAGTGAGTGTTTATCATTCATGTAGAATTGACCAAGTCCATTGATAAATTGATATGTTACCGATACAGAAACTAATTCTCTGTAACCATCGTTGTCTATATCCATCACATTTACTAGAAACAATAAAAAAAAAATATATTAGATCATTAATATAACCTCATATTTATGATTGAAACATAGTATTTTAATTTTAATAATCAATTAGTTAAATACTGGATAATAATTTACAAAAATATTTATTAAAAAAATATTAATTTTGAATTACCTACTTTATAGTTTATACATAAACCATACATTATTAATTACCATTAGAGTTTACTAAGCTAATTTATTCCAGTGAAATAACCTATACATATATTGTTAATTTTTAGAGAATATTTAATATGATTTATTTTTGTTTATCCAAAATATTACATATAAAAAATTTACTTTTGCAACTTCAAGCCATATCCTCCAAATATATTATTTTTAAACAAAAAACTCAAGTTTTTGATGCATCAACAGCCATGTATTCTTTTGTTCACTAAAACTAACAAAATACTACAAATCTAATTCTATTTAATATTTAAGTTACCTATATAATATATTTAGTAGGATATATTTTGCTAGGAGTTATAAACATCAGTTGGGTTTATTATGTATTATAATTTATTTACAATTACTATTTATTTATTTATTTATTTAAAAATATACATATATAAATTTAAAAACATTTTCAAGTTAATTTTTTCTTTATTAGAAACAATCAATTATATGTATAAGAGGAATTGAGAATTATCCTTAACTACCAAAATATTTTGAATAATTTAGTTGAAACCCGTAGAAATGTTTGACAAAATAGCTTGCCAAGTACTATACTTACATGAATATCTTTGATATTCTAGTTTTGGCTGACAGTTAGACACATTTTCACATACTTGTAAAATTCTGTTTGAACTTATGTTTTTAATGTAGAAATCTTCAGGTCTGGATGAATTATATGTAATAACTATAATTTGTTCTTGAATATAATCAACCTTCTCAATGTTAGTAAACTTAATGTTATTCTAAAAAACATTATAAAAAAAAGTTCTGTAATTATTACTATTCTTTAATGAAATACTAAATTATGGTCTTATGGCTTTTTATTTTTATTTGTAACTAGTTACAGAAAAATCTATATTAGTAAGACACTAGTTATATAACTAGCAACACACACATCAATAAAAAAAAGTCAGTCGCTGTAATGGATACTGTTAAATTTTAATTCAATGATATTTAAATTTATAGTAATTTAAATAGCCCTACCGAAAAAAACGCCACTGGAGGTGCTAGAATCACCCACACGTTTTCGTGGCCATACTATAATTTAAATCACATTTGCAACAGTGTGCATCAAAAAATCTAGTTCATACAATGATATTCAAAACCAATGCTTTTGAAGTTAAATCTCAACTACAAACCACAACCATAAATTGTTTGTTAAAAGATATGTTGTTTGGGAAAGAACCACTTGGGCTTCAGCCTAGCCAGGGCCTCTGATCGTGTTTGACCCCCCACAGGCCCCAAGATTTATAAAATATTGTCAATTATTAACTGTCTTTTGTGCATGCGTATTTAGTCAATATACCTAACATTGTATATACTCTGTTCCATCTAAGAGTGAACCGCTTTTGTGCACGCAGACTAAGCCGCCGAACATTGCCTGACCCCCCATGAGATGGTTATCCGTTCTGTGATTGGCGGACAGTCATCGCCAGCCACCATCGGCCGTCGGGCGCCCATGTTAAAACTCTCACCAATGTCTGGATTGTGGTGGGAATGTGCGGAAAAAACGTGTTTTGGTCAGCCGAATGGTTCACTCTTAGATAGAACAGAGTATAGTAGTTGACTATAATTGTTGACTGAAATAAAATATTAAAATGTTATATTATAATCACTTTTATTTTGGTGAATGAGCAAATTTAAACACAAAATATGTACAGTAAACAGAAATGTGAATATTTATAATTAATAATAACTTTGTTATCGTTGTTATGAATATGGCATATACCAGCATAACTGTGAAAAGTAAACATAATTTTTAAAAAAAATGAACCGGTATTGAATACAGTATACGACATAGCAAGAGATCCGATAGGAGCCTATAGCTAGTTAGTTATAAAAGAAAAAAAGTATAAAAATAAAAAACAAAACAAATCTTCAGGGATCTTTGGTGGCTAGGTTGGCACTGGGCTTCAGACCTAGTTAAAAAATGTATACCATAAAAAGACTAAAACTTTGACAGTGCAATATAATAAAAAATTTTTTGATATCACTAATATAAAATAATAATAATTTTTGGTAATTTTATGTTTAAAAACGTATTTATATTTTATTCACAAACATTTAACACCAAAAATTAAACAAATTTAGTTTTATACCTAAAACTGTAGCCTTCCTGTTCCTTCTCACTTCAAATCACTTTTCACAATTTGTGATCATGCAAAAGTTCCAGCTATTTACATTTTAGATTTAAATGTACTTTTAATATATTAAGTAAACATTTAATTAATTTTAAAACGGATTAAAGAGAGAATTTCAGAACAATCTATTGAACCTAATATTAGTTTTTGTAAAAATTTAGAGAGTAAAAGTGTACGACGGTCAGAGAGTAGAGAAATATTAAGAAAATTTAAAACATTATTATATGTGCCGTGGATAGGTCTGTTTATGTTAAATTTAAATGAGATAAAAAATTATTTTGCACAGATTCCAGCGTAAGAGCTTGTTTCGATGTACTGTTTATCCAGATGAGGGGGCAATACTCTAGATTAGAACAGACAAGAGAGATGTAGAGGATTTTTAAGGGAATAGGATCTGAAAATGCAGCACAAGTACGTTTAATAAACCCTAAGTTACGAAAAGCTTTATTTTTAATCATTTCAGTATGTAGAGAAAAATTTAATTTACGATCAAAAATTATACCCAAATCTTTAAATTGATTAACAAGCTTGACATTTGTGCCAGAAATTGAGTAATGTGAGTTAACAGGATTTTTAATTAGGTAAAATTTCATAAATTTACATTTTTGTATATTTAAAGATAGATTATTCTCATTACACCACAAAATAAGGTTATTAATGTCTAATTGCAAATTAAAAGCGTCTTGTTCTGATTTAATAATTTTTACTAATTTTGCATCATTGGCAAATAGAAGGATATTAGAATTAGTGATGACGTTAGGAAGATCATTTATAAATATATTAAAAAGAAGAGTTGACAAGTGGTTACCTTGAAGAATCACCAGAAGGTATATCAAACCGTGTAGAGGTAAAATTTAGATATTTAACGATTTGGTGGCGCCCGGATAGGAATGATTGAAACCAATTTAGTAGAGAACCTGAAAAACCAAATATTTGTAATTTTCTGATAAGAATTGCATGATTCATAACCTGGTCAAATGCCTTAGAAAAATCGGTATAAATAATATCAGTTTGCGCATTTAATTCAAAAAAATTAAGGATTATGTTTTTCACCACAGCTAAATTATTACATGAAGATCGCTTGGGAGTAAATCCATATTGATGATTTGATAGTAAGGAAGAGCAGTAGCTTGATAATTTTGAGGAGATTAAGTGTGAAAATAATTTCAGGATAATAGATAGCTTAGAGATAGGGCGATAATTCGAAATTAATGAAGGGTCACCTTTTTTTAAAATTGGAGAAATAAAAGAAGTTTTCCAAATTTATGGGAATAAACCTTTTTTGAGAGATAACTTAAAGATATTTGTTAAAACTGGGGTTAAGATAAATCTACAGTTATAGAGGAATATAGAGGGTATACCATCCGGGCCTACATTAGAGTTAAGTTTGATATTAGAGATTAAATTAAGGACATCTAATTCAGTGAAGGAGATAGAATTTAGATTTATATCAGAATTTAAATTAATTTTATTAATATTTAGAAAAGAAGAATTAGGTGGCTCCTGATATATTGTTACAATAGCAGTTGAAAAACATTAAAAATATATTGGCACATTTTTTTTTTATAAGCATTTAAAGATCAAAATTTGACAAAATTTGATAAAATTTGACAAAATTTATCAAAATTAAAATTAAATAATTATTTTGTAGTTAAAAATGTATAAAATGTTCAACTTTTATATCTAAGGATTGAAAATTTAAAACAAGATTCCACGTAAGTAATTAATTCTGTTACCAAACAATCTAAAAAAATACCTAAGCACAGTTTATTTTTATAGTCATTTTAAGTTCAAATTTGGACGAAATTACATATTAAAAATCCTAGAATAACTATTTTAGTTATTTTGTTGTGATTGTATAATATTATTCGTGGGTACTTGAAACTTCTAAAGTATATAAGTACTATTATATAATATCTATGATAATATCACAGTTTGTTGTTGATGTATAACGCGTTATAAGTACCTAATGGATATTGTGATATGATTAATTTGGAATTTATTATAGGTACCTATTATAGGTCAATTTTTTTTTTAATACCATAGATATAAGTACTATATATATATAGTATATAATATGTCTTATACCTAGACTGACATACCGTCTCCGCTCAGAATCGTTTTTCTTATACAATGATATTATATCATTGAATTCAAGTTTAATACCATCCATTATACAGTGACCAACTTGTAACCTACTGTACAGCAGAGCAACATCCACTTGCCCACCTTTTTTTTTTTGAAATTGTAATTTATTTTTTTGATTAATAATTTTATTTACAAAATATTAAGTAAGATTAAAGATGGTATACTTTCTGATAATAAGTAATAATAACCAATTGTAGATACTAAGTATGATTCATTGGTTCATAGACATATTATAGAACAAATTAGATGATTATTATTTATTTTATTTTATTGTAATTGACGTTGATTAACACTTTTCCGTGAACTATTTATCAATCAATGGTTATGGGTAATTTACTAATTTAATTTAAATTTATATTTATCCATAGCCTCAAATGAAAAAGATATTTATTATTTAATTGAAGCTTGTCCTGATCCATTTTATAAAGTGGATATTTGTTTTGTGTTAATTAAAGTAAAACTAAAATTTTCTGAAAAAACCAAATGGACAAAACAGTTTCCGAAGTGGTTACCGGTAGTCTTGAAGAATTAAACCGCTTCCAAACCGATAACCGATAACCACATTAGAGATTATTTTGGTAACCGGTAATCAATTACCGCTAATTCTGAAAACCCCTAAAACCGGTAACCACTTACAAAAAAGTTTTTGGTAACCAAATTTTTCATAAGCGGTTTCATGCCCTGTTTTATATAATTTACATTTTAGACTTTAATTTTTTTAAAAAAAAAAATTATGGAATTAATACTCAACTTTATCAATCAAAATTTATTGAGTTAATGAATTGAATAATATACCGTTTCCAATAATTTAAAAATTACATTATTGCCTATTTTATTTATTTATATTTTAGCTTATTTAGTAAGATTAGGTAAATAGTAATTAAAAATGTTAATACCTAATACATTATTAATTATTTATTATTATTATAAATAAAGGAAGTCTCACCTCAATTGTTTCATTATCCCAAGACCAAATTTTGATAACAAATCCAGATATATTATTGCGGAGTTCAAATGTCACTGGCTTCATTACATAAGAACGATCAATTTTTTTAGACCAAACTGTTTCCTTAGAACTATTTGTGACATATACAATTGCCATACAATCGGTTGGACAATTGTAATTGCTGTTATTGATCTTAAGATAATATGGCCCAAGTGTTAGCAAATATTGATTTTCTTCAATTTGATCATGTTCTCGTTTGGTTTGGTGAACAGAATCTGGTATCCAATCACCAGAACAATTTAACATAGTTTTAATTGGAATTGATTCTAGAGAGTCTAAATGTATAATTATAAATTATAATAAATGTTTGTAAAATATATTTAAACTAGGTATGTTGTATCAATGTACATACCTACAATAGTATTTTTACGACAAAAATAGACTAAAGACATATCATATTTTAAAATAAGATCAGTCATTTTAGTACAATTGTCATTACTAATACTGCTCATTAATTTGTTCCCACTTTTTCCAGATAAAATATCTAATGTGGGCATATTATTTTCATGGTGCACAAAAGCCATTTCATTTACACCATCAGAATTGCAATCGGGTATAATTACAGGAAACTCCATGTATACTAAATCGTTTTTGTTATTTAATTTAGTAGTGTTTGATTCTGGTCGATTTTTCTTCCAAACAAGTTCACCTATTGAACAAAGTAATGATTTTTATTATGGTGCAACATAAATAATTTAAAATCTTGGATTATTATTGATAAACATAGGTAGCTATAGTTATTTTTTCCTATATACAGTACCTAAAGAATAATGGAATTAATTTAAGGGGGCTGCAGCGTATCATGTTTTAAGGAGTAATATTTAGACAATTCGTAAGACATGTACATTTGGGCTGTCTATGTGTGAGAAGTAAATAAACACTAGTGTGTGTAATCTGTTATCGCTTTTGTCACAATGCCGCCCGCCCATTTCACAAAATACGGATTCCTGGAACTACAATAGTAATAATAATAATAATACCTACTATAATATAGTATATACCCATGAAAAATTTAAAAAATATAATACAATTAATAAAAATGCTAGACATCCTTCTCAAAGATCAATTAATGATTACTTATGGTTTATATATTGAATTTTAAATGAAAGATAAACTATTAATAATATAATTTTCTTCAATTCAATGATACTGAGCAGAACATATTCAGTATATAATATAGTAGGTATATTATATGAATTTTTGTAACAAAGGAAAAAGTGAAAAAAAATTTTCTTTTACTAAATATTTACCACATTATTTTCTATCTATATTTTAAGTTTATTAAGATTGGTTTGTGTATACAAAACAAAAAATAACAACATAACCAGAATCTATGCTCCGCACTCAGGATCTAACATTTT
>NC_042493.1:305062-312896 GCF_005508785.2 Acyrthosiphon pisum | reverse complement strand
ATAAAAGTTGAACATTTTATAAATTCTTAACTACAAAATAATTATTCAATTTAAAATTTGATAAATTTTGTCAAAGTTCGATCTTTAAATGCTTATAAAAATAAATTTTGCCCATGTATTTTTAATATTTTTTATCTGCCTTTGAAACAATATACTAGGAGACTTCTATTACATTTTTTAGCTTTTTTAACCAACAAATAAAATGTTATTGATATTTTTAGAAAAAAAAAATTTAATTTTTATTTTTGTGTCTGTGTACACGATAAGTAATATATTTATAATATATTTTATGAACCTATTTACACCGTTTCCAAATGATAGAATGTTTTGTTAATTTTATTCTCAGGATACGACTGAAACTGATCTTATTGATGAAAATATACCACCTGAGTCTGATGATACGCAAAGTGTTTCACAACAGGTTCCTAGCCCCAGCCCTCGTCTTCATAAAAAACAAAAAAGTTTCATTACAAAGAAAAGGGAGTTCATATAGATATTGCAAGTGAAACGATGAAGTCTTTGAATAATCCAATTAAAGAAGATGATGAATATGATGTTATTGGTAAAAGATTTGCAATGCAGTTGTGAGGTATGAAAGATCAACAAATGTTTTTGGCAGAAAAAATAATAGGTGATGTTATGTATTATGGTAGGATGGAGAAACTCACGGAGAACTGTTTTCAATTTAATAATACAAATATTTCAACCACTGAGCCACAAATAAACACAAACTCTATGTATGCACTGGCTCAAAATAGTATTATACGACCTACATTTCACTCTCATCAAAATTCTCAAAAATTAACACCACCACAGGAAAATATATACAATCAACAACGTCAGTATAATATGTTAGAAAATACTTATCAAGTACAAAGCCCATATCTTCATCACGATACTTCTCAACCCAAACAAAATTCAGGACATAACATTCAGCAATATGCATACGGATTAGATAGTATCCCGCCAATCACCCAACATAAAAATCGCGTTAATTGGAATGTGAATACAGCAAGTTCCATTGATAATCCTGATGCTGGCGCACAAGTTGTTAACACGAGTATTTAATACATTTTAATTATTACAACTTAATCGAAAGTACAAAATATAGGTTGTTTATATAATTTTTTTGCTTAGAATAAAGCAGTTATTTTTTATTTTATGACATATAATTTATAACCAAAGGAAATTATTATTATTTTGTTACATTAAATATTTTTTTTTCCTATTGAATATATCTACTGATAATTTAATTTTAAAGGTACTTAATAAATACAAATTATATCTTATAATTTATCTGTGATGTATCATCTTTTCTTGAAAAGATACTTTTCCTTCGTTGTTAAAATATTCTTTGTACTTATCTCTTACAAGTTTGGCGTTTTGAGGTGTATAACTTAAAGACTGTTGTAAAGGAACCATCTCACCAATCTGACGCCATTGCCCTTGAATTATATTACCTGATTCTGTGTCTTCTGAATCAATGTGATTTGCTGAGGTATAAAATGTACTAGATTTTTTACGTAAAAAATTATGTAGAACACAGCTTGCCATTACAACTGCATCAACGTTTTAACACTAACGTTTAATGGTTGTAAGAAGACTCGAAATCGTGTAGCCAAAATACCAAAAGCGTTTTCAACAACCCGTCGCGCTCTAGAAAGTCTGTAATTAAATATGTGCTCATCATGGCCTGAGTTATGTTTTCCGTACGGTTTCATTAAATTTTCCATGAGAGGAAATGCTGCGTCACCAATGAAAACAAATGGTAGCTTATATTCGACTTGAGGTAGACTTTGAGGGGGAGGTATTTTTAACTCGTTATTTTTTAATGACCGGTATAGATCAGTTTCTTTCATAATCCCGGCATCGGAAACTCGTCCATTTGTACCACAATGTACATAAATAAATTCAAAATTTGCATTCACCACTGTAAAAAGTACTACACTAAATGTTCCTTTATAATTAAAGTAATATGATCCACTATTTGGCGGTTTTGTGATCAACACGTGTTTTCCGTCAATTGCTCCTAGGCAGTTATCGAAATCCCAAAGCGTCTTGAAATCCTTTGCAACTTGCTTCCATTCTGTTTCTGAGTTTGGCATCTTAAAAAATAAATAATTCTTTATTTATTTGACTATTTTTACTAAACATGATACAAACTACAAAGTAAGTACCTATATTAAATAAACGTATTTACTACTGTCTACTAGGATCTACAGGGAATGGCCGTTTTTGAACCAAAAACGTACCCTTCCCTTTTCGGCCGATTCACTTTTCAACCAAATTTAAAAACAAGTTATATAATAGATATATACTGGTAATTATTTTTTACCAATTATTATTGAGTACAACAGTAATCTGTATAATACATAACAAAAATAAACTAATAGGTATTTCATTTTGGTAAAATAATAATTAGTAATTAATATTATATACTTTATAGTGTTTTACTTATAGAAAATTATTTAAAATATAAGATAACCTATATATTAACATTATTGTTATGTTAACATGTCACAAATCTACTCATATAGTTTAAATTGATTTATAAATTATAAAAAATTAAATTTCTATATAAAATTATATAAACATTTTTAATACTTTTAATAATTTTAAAAACTATAATTTCCATAATTTTACAAAAATTACATTATTGCATTATATATTACCTATATAACTTTTTGTTTTGGTCGAAAAGTGAATCGGACGAAAAGGGAAGGGAAAACTAAATTAAAGTAAACTAATTTTGTACAAAACCTTGCAGTAATGTTCAAGGTTATTTACAAACAAAACATTTTTTAATGAAAAAAAATTTTAAAAAATGGGAATTTTTTAAATAAATTATTGGAAAATTTTAAGTATCTAAAACCTTTTTTTTTTATAGAAAAGAAAAATTGCGTTTTGCCTTCCTACTTTCTACTAGGATATAGTTTAACTTTATAGTAAGTACTTATATAATTTTTTTTTTTAATATTATGATATATTATAAGGTTATATAATATATATTATTAGGTATGCAAGTTTTTACTAACCTTTAAATATTGTTGTCTTAATACTTCATATATTGCCCAACATGTCTCAGGAATGATTTTCCCCAGAGCTTGAGCAGATATCGCACATGAAAACTTCAGGTCTTCATAGCTCCTACCAGTTGCCAAAAATCGTAATGTTGCTACCAAACGCTCCTCCGCAGAAATACTTTCACGCATTATTGTATTTTGCTTTTCTATTAATGGTCTAACTAAATCCAACAACTCATAAAATGTATGATTTTCCATACGCAAATAGTTTTTAAAATCTGCAGGTTCATTTGATTGCAGCTCGTGTAACAAATTCATATGTGAATGCTTTCTCCTCTCCAATAACCACTGCTTTGACCATTTCCTTTTTTTAATTTGTTCGTCTTCATCGTCCATAGCCAAAACAAGAGCAGCTATAACTAAAGATTTTCTTTTCCTTTCTAATAAGTTGGACATTGCGTAAATATTAGGAAATTTTGAAAAATATAAAATGTATAAACTGAAAACAGAACAGTACTTCGCACTTCGTAAGTAACTTAGTAAAACAGAAAACAGAACAGTACTTCGCACCTCGTAAGTAACTTAGTAACTGAACTACTGTTCATCGCGGTGAATAGTTGATAGACAAATCGATTCGTGTATGGAGTAGGCGATGTTTGATAACAAATCGACCGATCGGTTTGACGATAAGTCTGTCGATAGATCGTTCCGTGTATGGGACCCTTTATTCATATGTATTTTACTATAATCTATATTGTATTTGCAGAAATACCGGATCCATTTTAGTCATTTGTCATTACCATCGTCGATCACTGATTTGAACTATAATAAAGGTAAGAAACTACTTAATAATATATACGACCTACCTATAACTAATGTAATTTAACATTATATATCATGTTATTATAAATACTAATGAAATGAGGTTTTAAGTAGGTAATCCAAACACACATTTTAAGATTGTGAATAAATTATACAAAAGGAAATCACATTTAAATTACGTAAAATTAAAAATGCCAATTTAAAATAATTAACAATATTTTTTAAAACTTCTTCATATTATATTAAATTATACCTATTTAATTGAATCTAGGGGGAAAAGTTATTTATCGATATAGATTATTTATTTATTTATTTATTTATTTATTTATTTATAAACGGGTAGGAACTCTTTAGTAATAATAGTACAGTAAGTAGAATCTTAATTTGACAAATATAACAGTGAAATCAAATAATATCTGTGATGTCTTAAGAGGATGTCAGCGCACTATTTGTTTTATCTCCCTAGCCTACGCGCAACATAGACAAAACGCATATAGGTACGCATAATAATTGTTTCTATGTTTTTAAATAATCTTAAAGAAAACCACCCATTACAAAAAAATAGGAGAATAATATTTTTGAGGGATTGACATCGATTTGTCCAAGCATAGTCTCAAAACAATTTAAACATAATTAAAATGTACCTACATAATTTTTTTTGCTTAATTTGAAAATCGAATACAAAGTCAAATATAAAAAATGATTCTGCGTTAAGGAGCCTCGCTATGGCATTGATTTAAGGAGAGTCATTTAGGCAGTTGATTATTAGTGTGTGTGGCGTCCATTCGGGATAATTGTAGCGACACGGAGGGGTCTTGCATGCACTCGACCGCACGTGTCAGTATTTAATATTGTGATCATGAAATTATATTTTTTATTCAAACATACGGTTCTAATTCCAACAATACGTCACAACGATTACCTCGATTTACATTCTGACAAAATATTCTTTTTTTCCAAAAAACGTACGAGGGATTGATCGAGGCACATTTTTAAAATTTGTATTTAGTTAATTAAATATTTAAGATGGAAATTCTGAATTTTGTACAATTTTTATTGCAATTTAAATTATAAAAATTAAATATGTGGCTCGATCGTTCTCTTGTATGTATTACGAACAATCCGAATATTTTTTCGGAATGAAAATCGTGATAATTGTCGACACGTATCGTTGAAATTAGAAACAGTAGTTTTTGACAAAAAAAGACTTGCTAGTGAGGCCCCTTATTAATGCGTTTTGTCTGTTACGCGTGAGTTAATATTTTAAAAATTAATCCTATTCGGGTCTTCGAAACGTTATTTATAACAATATAACGGAAACAAATGGAAAACAAATGAACGAAATCAATAAACGAAAATAATCTAATATCATTAAACATAATATATATCATTAACCATATTTAATGATTAAAAAAAACAACAAACGTATATGTAATATAAAAAAAAAGTGGGCAAGTGGATGTCGCTCTGCTGTACAGTAGGTTACAAGTGGGTAACTTTATAATGGATGGTATTAAATTTGAATTCAATGATATAATATCATTGTATAAGAAAAACGATTCTGAGCGGAGACGGTATTTCGGTCTAAGTATATAAGACATATTATATACTTATATCTATGGTATTAAAAAAAAATGACCTGTAATAAATTCCATATTAATTATATCACAATATCCATTAGGTACTTATAACGCGTTATACATCAACAACAAACCGTGGTACTATCATAGATATATAATAGTATACTTTAGAAGTTTCAAGCACCCACCAATAATATTATACTATCACAACAAAATAACTAAAATAGTTATTCTAGGTTTTTTAGTATGTAATTTCGTCCAAATTTGAACTTTAAATGACTATAAAAATAAACTGTGCTAATGTATTTTTTAGATTTTTTGGTAACAGAATCAACTACTTACGTAGAATCTTGTTTTAAATGTTAAAAATATAAAAACACACATCATTGTAAAATCAATACATTCATTGTTTCACTCATAATCTAAAATTGCAGTTCACGTTTGTGCGTTGAACTTAATATTACTATTGTTTTTAAATCGTGAAGTCTGTATATGTATAAATCTTATAAGTTATAACTATGAACAATTCAAAGTTGGCAAACATATGTTAACAGTAATTTATATTTTTGAAATACTTTTTGCCCCTCTAAATAATCAACATTTATAAAGTATTCTTAACAAGACTGTTAACATAATAATCTAATATTAACATTTTTTTTTCCTCAAATTACTTTATAAACGTTTATATTTATTTTAGGTTTCTCTTGTTAAATAATATTATGTTGACGTATTTTCAGTGTTACTGTTATCGCAATAATTGCATTATTCGTGACAATTATTATCCGTGATTCGTGAACACGTTATTATCTTGAAATCCCGATTATGAATACAGCAATGGCCGAATGTGAGGTTAATTTTTTTGCCCTCCTAGATTTTTATCCAGTTACGCCACTGATTCTTCATATTGTTCATGTTATTATTATAGTCACCTAATTAGTTATTTATTCACGTTTTATGTGCTATAATGTTCACCTCGTTCATATATTTTACTAGCGTAGTAGACGAATTTTAAAATCCGTCGGCACTTGGTAGGTATACGGTATTCCGACCGTAGCAGTCGCAATTCTAAAGTTACGTTTATGTTTCCGTCAAATCATTTTCTTACCTACGTACCTCGTGGGGTGATATAATGCTCGCAAATTGTCAGGGCATGATTGGTATGTATCGGCCCATCGCTAAGCGGCCCATTTACATATTCAGAGGCCCAAAATAACTTCTATAATTATTACGAGCTTATAGATGGCCGATCGTATTTTAAATATGAATGTATTTTAACTCAGACTCACACGACCGGCCCACCAAGATTTTCTCGGTAGCTCGCCAAACCAATCCGGCCCTGCATATAGTCCGCGATCCTACGTCGGTCGGATTGTTAGTTGAACCCAATTTGTTTGAAATCTATGAAAACAAATTCCGGGAAAAAAAGCCACTTATCAACAAACATTAAACAGTAAACCGTCAATGATTATGCTCTAAATATTTGTATACAATAATATACTATAGTCTATAATACTATGTAGAAAATTCAAGTAGGTACCTACGAATAATATTTTTAAATTACAAAAAATAATTTTAAACGTTATTCGTGGTTATTTAATATGTAATTTCGTCCATATATTTTGAATTAAAAATAACTATAAAATATATGGTATCTATAAATATTTTTAATATTTTTAAATTGCTATTGAAACAATATATCAGGATCCTTGTATTAAATTTCCAAGCAATTTGACCCAACGAATCTAATATTATTGACACTTATAAATAGATAGATAAACTTATTTGAATCTTGTATTACATTTTAAATCTTAGATAGTTATAATTTTAAATTTTATTTCTATCTCAATATAATTTGAAAATTTTAATGATTTTGACGAATTTTGTCAAAATTTGAACTTCAAATACTTATAAAAGTAAACGTAAAAGTACTTATAAACCAAAAAAATATTGTGGATTTAAGCTCAACTTCTTTTTTTAATTTCCACTTCCAACAACTTATGGGAAACCAGCTTGTATTACATTTTTAATTTTTTGAGTGATTTTTTTTATTTCACTAATTTAAAAAAAAAAAAAAAGGTGGGTAAGTGGATGTCGCTCTGCTGTACAGTAGGTTAGAAGTGGGTCACTGTATAATGGACAGTATTAAATTTGAATTCAATGATATAATATCACTGTATAAGAAAAACGATTCTGAGCGGAGACGGTATATCAGTCTATGTATTAGACATATATATACTTATCTATGGTATTAAAAAAAAATTGACCTATAATAGGTACCTATAATAAATTCCAAATTAATCATATCATAATATCTATTAGGTACTTATAAGTTATAACGCGTTATACATCAACAAAAAACCGTGGTAAAATCATAGATATATAATAGTATACTTTAGAAGTTTCAAGTAC
>NC_042493.1:302403-303298 GCF_005508785.2 Acyrthosiphon pisum | reverse complement strand
AATTTTGTTTCCCCTACGCTTTTAAAAATATACTGGGATTTTTAAACTATGAGCTCCTGAATGCATAAAATATATTTACTTTTTCATCAGAAAAGATTCTAAAGTTGAAAATGTAAGCATTATTTTAACTACTTATTCTGTGCACAAACACGAAAAAAAACACTTCATTGTAAAATCAATGTATTCATTGCACCGCTCAGAATCTAAAATAGCTAGTTATAACCAGGGAGTCAAAACGGGTTTGAACCCGGGTCGTAAAACCCGGGTTACCCGCAAAAAATTTTACTCGGGTATTAACACGAAACCCGAAACTCGCTAAAAATTGTACCCGGTTTTTAACACGAAACCCGAAACCCGGAAAAAATTGTACCCAGTTTTTAACACGAAACACACAACCCGCAAAAAGTTGTACCCCGTTTTTAACAGAAAACACAAAACCCGAAAAAAATGTTACCCGGTATTTAACACGAAACACGAAAAAAATGTACCCGTATTGCAAGGTGCAATATGAAACATGAAATCCTCAAAATTAATTTAGCTGTATACACTAATAATAACTAATATAATATTAAATTATAATTATCTTTACCCAGAGGCCAGATTGCCAGAACCCAGTCATTCTTCTCTACTTTCAGGACATAGGGGTAATTAGTTAATTTGGAAAGACTTATTGAATTTAAGAGGACGTGATACCCATAATATTTAGTGGTAAAAACAGGTCTACAAAAAACAAACAAAACGCTATTAACAAATGGTTTTAGAGCAAAAATACCTATTATGAAATTTATAGAGAACAATATTTAGGAGACAACCTCATATGCGTTTTTTGAAATATGAATTATTAAAAAAGTTACAGTTGATAAAAAATGTAAAAAAATAGGTTTTTGTGCCATTT
>NC_042493.1:301378-302353 GCF_005508785.2 Acyrthosiphon pisum | reverse complement strand
AGTTATTCGTTTTTGAATTACAACAAAATAAGGAAATCGCTACATGAGAAATCGAGTGAATATCCAATGTTGTAAACATTTGAATTTCAAACGATCATAAAAATTTAATTTGACTTTCTTATAGATATTTTTTGTTTGATAAAGGTATATAATCTTATAAGGAATCTTGTATTACATTTTCATATCTTAGATTTAAAAAGAAAAATTTTTATGAATTTCTAACTCGAAATAATTTGCAAATTTTCGTGATTTTTCCATATTTTGTCATTTTTTGAACTTTAAATGCTTATAAAAAAAAACTGTGTCTAACGATTTTTAATATTTTTCATCTGCCTTTGAAACAATATACTAGGAGCCTTCTATTAAATTTTCAAGCTTTTTTATCCAACAAATAAAATTTTATTAATATTTTTAAAAAAAAAACTAAAAAAAAATGGAAAATGAAAATGTCCGTAAAGAGCTCAAAATAAATCAAAATATTTTGAAAATGTTATGGTGTATAGAAAATGCTAAGATAAACATTCAGTCAAAATTTCATATATCTATGGTCATTTGTTTTAAAGTTACACCAAAAACCAAAATCGATTTTCTCGAAAACAGATTTTGTGTAAAAATTCCCGTTTTTCCTTAATTTTTCTTTTGTTTTTCACGGCGCGTTTGAAAACTATTGGAAAAATTTTACTTTTGACCCCCCAAAGTACCAACTAGATTCACTTTCCTATCAGAAAAGGTACTGCTGAGAAATCTTTAAAAAATATTTTTGAAAATGTTATGGTGTATAGAAAATGCTAAGATAAACATTCAGTCAAAATTTCATATATCTATGGTCATTTTTTTTAAAGTTACACCAAAAACCAAAATCGATTTTCTCGAAAACAGATTTTGCGTAAAAATTCCCGTTTTTCCTTAATTTTTCTTTTGTTTTTCACGGCGCTTTTGAAAACTATTGGAAAAATATTACTTTTGACCACCCAA
>NC_042493.1:299440-300846 GCF_005508785.2 Acyrthosiphon pisum | reverse complement strand
TAAATATTTCTTACCTTTATAAAACTGGTACAAAAATCAATTGTTGTGTCTATAGATAAAAAGAGAGTTGAAAAAATAACAAACATACAAAAAATGGAAATAATTTAAAACAGTATAAGTTCAAAGTCTTGAAAATATTATAACTGTCAACTATAACTAATATGAACTGAGTTTTGACTAAACACAATTTGTATTTCGTGATGAGTTTTTATAAAGAAATCTTATCCAGTTATCAACAATTAATTATTGTTTGGTGACTGTTACTAAACCTTTAAAATCAATTTTTAAAATAATATTAATAGGTAATAAATAAAAATAAATGTCAATCCCTTGATAGCAAATAATTGACTAAAAATATTATCATTACAAAATGCTATGAGGGTCACATTAAGATATTTTACGGGATTAATTCTATAATAGATCAATAAAATAATTAAACTAAATACATTTAAATAAGTAAACCTATCTATAAGATAAACAAAATGCAATACAATATAATCACTATTGTAATAATTATTAAAATAATATTAATACAATAAATGAAAATAGATGTCATACATATTAAGATATTTTACATATTCGACGGGATTTGCTATACAATAGATCAATACAACAATTATTTAACTCAATCAATTTAAATAAGTACTCTAAGATAAACTAAATGGCATACCATATAATCACTATTGTAGTTATTAAAATAATCAGCTCAATATGATAAATTAAAATAAATGTTATAAATATTAAGATATATTTATACGGTTTATAGGTATTAACATTGATTATACATAGTATAATAGTGTATAATCAATGGTATTAATTAATTTTTGAATTAACAGCTCGTCCCGTCTAAATATTGACCTAATCACGCGCACGTATGGCGGTGGAATCCTGTCCCGTTCCTGTAATAGTTTATATTTTTTTATAATTTTTTTATAGAAACATAGGGTATCATATACTCAAATTTTGGTGTAAGTTTCATAAGTCTTAGTTCATTTTTGAATTAATTATAGTTCGTCCCGTCTGCAATTTTGACTATATTTCAGCACCTATGATGGTGGAATCCCGAACCGTTTCTACAAGACTTTATATTTTTTTATAACTTTTTTATAGAAACATAGGGTATCATATACTCAAATTTTGGTGTAATTTTCATAAGTCTTAGTTCATTTTTGAATTAACTACATCTGGTCCCGTTAAAATATTGACCTAATTACGTGCAAGTGTGGCGGTGGAATCCTGTCCCGTTTCTACAGTAGTTTATATTTTTTCACAATTTTTTTACCAAAGATACGGTTTATCTTCTTAAATTTTTGAAATACGTTTAATAAGTCTTATTTCATTTTTGATTAACTACAGCTCGTCCCGTCTACAATTTGGACTATATTTCATCACCTATGATGGTGGAA
>NC_042493.1:296828-299390 GCF_005508785.2 Acyrthosiphon pisum | reverse complement strand
CTCGTTCTAGTGTCAGTTACAGCATATAACGACACATATTTCGTCAAGTTGTCCACCAGTACTAATATGTACCTAAATCCACCGGGAGCCGTGACAAAGGGCCCCACATGATCCATATGCACGGTATCGAAAGGCCTCTTCCCGACAGGTATCGAGTGCAATAGCCCAGGTCGTTTGCCCCTAGGCACTCGAGTCAGCAAACATTCAAAACATGACCTGATGTGCAATTTTAGCATAGTAAAATTTATATATAAAATTCTTTTTTGGTACTCTTAGAATCGCTCCAGTCTCAGGTTGTGTGTTCTCGATAGTAGTTTGCTGATTATCTGGTGAAACTATATTTTCATCAGAAATGGAAAATAAATCGTCTTCTACAGGTTCATTCGACACCAGAGAATTTGAAGCAGAAAGATATTTCATTCGCCGATTTTCTTCTTCGGTTGCTCTTAGTTGCGCCCTTTTTTCTTTGTCTGACAGTTTCTTATCCACTCCACCCAAATAACCAACTCGACCTGGCTCTCTCTGACGCTTCAAAAATATTTTATCTTCCTCTATTTTGATTAATTGTAAGGCATCAGCGTGTGCAATATCAAACAAATTATTTAAACTGTCTGTAAATGTGGATGTCAACATCATTTGCTTTGACCACAGTATTAGATACATTGGAAGCAATCTTGGACATGTTGAGTGAAATAAAAACAAATGAAGGTACCACCGATTATAAAACTGGTTCCGAGTGCAGTGGTATGCCGATTATTTTCAATCTTCGCGTTTTATAATACCGGCATTTATATTTAAAAGTATATTTGATATTGTTGAACCACTCAGTAAAGTTTTTAATCTCATGACTTGGACATACTAGCTGCGGTGAGTCTTTTAACAAAAACAGAAACCAGGATAAAGAAACTTCGTACAGATGATGCTTTTTCTGAAATATTCCAAGATGCTAAGTTATACTCAGAGGAACACTTTGGAGACTTCGAGGTTAACAATTGTAGATCTATTGGAAATCGAAAAAAGAAAGTTCCTAAACGACCAGGCGAACTAGCTGCTGATGCAACTGTTCAAGATCCTGTACAGCGTGTCAAAGTCACTGTATTTTTTAAGATAATTGATATTGTTCTTCAACAATTTCATGACAAATTTCAGAATCAATCAATATCTGTATTGAAAGATATCGGCCTTCTCTCTTTAAGAAGGATGCAAGACAGCACAGTAGTACCACAAGATGCTTTTGAGAAATTATGTAAAATGTATAGATTTAGTCAAGAAAATGTAAGAAGCGAATACATTATGTTCAAACAAATTCTCAATGATTTAGACCAAAAATTACTAACAAATTTACCAAAACGTCTACATAATACAACAGATGATGAAAACAGCAATTCAGATAACAGCGATGAAGAAGTTGAATTAGATAGTGTTATAAATGTGGGAAGTTTAATAAATATATTTCAAATAATTAATAAAACTAATTTGAAACTAGAGTTTGAAAATTTATATTCTACAGATATCAGACTCTATTCAGACTTCATGTTGTTACTGCGACCACATCAATGCCATTAGTAGTTGCCGCATAAGTCCGCCAGCACCGTACATACGGTGTGTTCGAGGCCGCCAGAGGTCATCCAGGTCGACGTATACCAACAGCGTCAGTCAGTGGGTCGTCTCAAGACTGCAATAGGGTTAAGGTAGTTTTTAAGGATTATCCCTATTGTTGTGAGCTCTGTGGTCATTGCACCAAACCAAATCGGCCACAGAGACCCCCTCCCCATAATTAACCTGCACCTTCATCACTCCTTCGATAGTTCCTTTCCGTCGTCGTCGGTGTCGTCGTGGTGCGTAGAATTGCCTACCCACCAAACATTAGGCGAAAGCACAGATGGTTGCCTACCTACGATAATAGTAGGCGGTAGGGGTGACATAAGCCAAATTCATTAACCTCCTCATAATAAAATCGTTTCTCGGGCATCACCGAGTGGTCCTTCGGGTGTTACGGTCAAATTCTCGGGCGTAAACACATTATTAATAATATTAATATACTTCTTTATTATAAAAATAAAATATACAAGACGTAATATATAATAATATGTTATGTTGTTTTTGCAAGAAAATGTTTACGACAAAAATTGATATCTGCATTATGATTTTTTTAATTAATTATTAATTAATCAATATTATTATATATAAATTATTTTACGAGCATAATATTACTTAAAATAATGTTGAATTTGCAATGAAAAAAAAAACATATTTTCTCTAAATGTGCAAGCTGAAACTCAACATTTAGTTAATTTTCAGTTTTTTAAAAAATAAAAACGCTTGTTCTGAAAAATGCTAATTTTTCAGATATCAGCTTCTGACTCTTTACCACAGATTTATCAATATATATTTTTTTAATGCCTAATTTTAACCTAGCATACCCTAACTTTTGAGCCCTAATCATTATATTTTTGAAATAACTTTAGGTCACCGTACGAGGCAATGTTTGGAACAGATATGAGAGATGGTTTGACTACACGTTTTCCTATCGATTCCGTTGATAACATCAATACTGAAGAT
>NC_042493.1:295657-296728 GCF_005508785.2 Acyrthosiphon pisum | reverse complement strand
TAAATTCCAAATTAATCATATCACAATATCCATCAGGTACTTATAACGCGTTATGCATCAACAAAAAACCGTGATACTATCATAGATATATAATAGTACACTTAAGAAGTTTCAAGTATAGGTACCCACGAAACATATTATACAATCACAACAAAATAACTAAAATAGTTATTCCAGGTTTTTAATATGTAATTTCGTCCAAATTTGAACTTAAAATTACTATAAAAATAAACTGTGTAAATGTATTTTTTAGATTTTTTGGTAACAGAATAAATTACTTACGTGGAATCTTGTTCTAAATTTTCAATTCTTAGATACAAAAGTTGAACATTTTATAAATTTTTAACTACAAAATAATTATTCAAATTCAAATTTGATATATTTTGTCAAAATTCGATCTTTAAATGCTTATAAAAAAAAAATTGTGCCTATGTATTTTTAATATTTTTCAACTGCTATTGTAACAATATATCAGGAGCCTTGTATTAAATTTTTACACTTTTTGACCTAACAGATAAAACTTTACAGAATATTTATATAATATTTATAGAAAAAAAACTAAAAAAATTGAAAACTGACCATGTCTGTACACAGCTCAAAAAGAGTCAAATTATTTTCAAAATGTTATCGTATATAGAAAATGCTAATATCAACATTCAGTGAAATTTTCAAATATCTACAGTCATTTGTTTTTTGAAACTATTTTTACAAAATAATTTTTGAAATTAAAATTTGATAAACTTTGTCAAAATTCAATCTTTAAATGCTTATAAAAAAAAATTGTGCCTGTGTATTTTTAATATTTTTCAACTGCTATTGTAATAATATATCAGGAGCTTTGTATTAAATTTATACACTTTTTGGCCCAACAGATAAAACTTTATTGATATTTATAGAAAAAAAAAACTAAAAAAATTAAAAATTACAATGTCCGTAAACAGCTCAAAAAGAGTCAAATTATTTTAAAAATTTTATCGTATATATAAAATGCTAATATAAACATTCAGTGAAATTTTCAAGTTTCTACAGTCACTCGTTTTTAATTACAAACAAAATAAGAAAAATCGTTAC
>NC_042493.1:292427-293366 GCF_005508785.2 Acyrthosiphon pisum | reverse complement strand
AAAAATTTATAAATGTTCAAACTTTTTGTATTCTAAGAAATTGAAAAATTTAAAACAAGATTCCCACGTAAGTAATTAATTCTCGTACCAAAAAATCTAAAAAATACATTTACGCAGTTTATTATTATAGTCATTTTAAGTACAAATTCCCTCAGCCCCTCCCCTGGATACGCCACTGATATAGTAATACGTGACGTCTGTTTTCTCCCCCATGATGCCATTCCCACTATTCGGCAACGTGCCGATGCGCAGTGACGGACTCGTTCTGACATTTTATGGACTCTCGTGGGCCGGAGTATAAACATAATATTATTATGAACTCATTACAGTTACAGCGTCTACGTGGTCTACCGACAAATGAATAATGAATACTGGATTGCCGATAGGCAGTGTAGACGAGTGCTGTAGAAATATTATGTTCGATATTCCCCACCGGAATACCATCGGTCACCACCAGTCCCACCAATCGTCAACGGACCACCCCGAACATAACGTCCGCCAACGAACAAACGGGCCTCCATGAACGAAAAACGTACACAATAAAACAGAATACAATACCCGTTTTCTAAATCGTCGGTTGGAAAATGATTATATTATTTTCGAACCACTTGTACAGCAGAGCGACATCCACTTGCCCACTTTTTTATAATTTAAATTATATCGTATTTGAATTTGTACACATATTTTAAACAGAGTGTTATTTATATGCGCAGGGTTTACGTCCAAAGTATCGTACGGCTGTACCGTATTTAAAAACATTTTTAAAAGATTATTAAAATTAAATAAAAATTGTACGTGAGGGCCTATCGCGGACAATGTGGCGGCGCGCTTGTCGTCGTCACGTCGTGGGAAATGTATATGTACACAATATTCTCACAAGATATTTATTCGGATTTCTTATTTTCTTGAGAATCCGCTGGTGTAAATAACGTGAGAATA
>NC_042493.1:288820-292327 GCF_005508785.2 Acyrthosiphon pisum | reverse complement strand
AATAAAATCCAGCTGAAATAACACATAAATAGAACGATATTAGATTATCAGAGCCTATTAATATTTACCAAACTATTTATAGAAAATAATGAGTTAATTCCGTCCGACTTTATTTTATTTGGTCATTTTTATTTATTTTGGTAATCAGTAATCACTAATCGCTCAGTCAGTACTCACTAGTTGACTAGTGACTACTTAGTATATCGTGGTCTATAAATTGGCGATCGTAGCAACTATCAATATTTTAAACAATCATGTCCAGAAAAAATACGTCGGACGTTTGGAAATATTTTAAAAAATTGTCAAACACCCCAAATGAAGCAGTTTGCTTAATTTTTTCAACCCATTATAAACATGGCCATGGGACTTCTAATTTGCATGAACATTTGCGGCGTGTTCATCAATCAAAATTAGATGCTGAGAAACGCAATACAGAATTAGAAAAAGATTTAGATAAAGAGCAGAATAATGACCAACCAAGTAGTTCAAAAACCTTAAGTTATGGTAAGTACTAATTACTAAGTAGTATGCTTAAACTATAATTCGCCTAGTGTAAATAATAATAAATTAGTTAGTTCTAAGTAGGTATATATTATTTTAATGGTGGCTTCAATTTGTATAAGCAGTAGGCACTAGGCAGTAGGCACCATTGTCCATTAGCATTTTTATCAGGGAATGCTATTTCGACTTGAAACAAAAAAATAAAATTTTAATAGTTGTTCGTTTTCAGTTACAACAAAAAAATACAAAATAATAATATCGATTTTGTCAAAAACTGGTTTTTCGTAAAAATTTACGTTTTCTTTACAGTTCCTTAAAAGTTCTAGCTAAATTAAATTTGCTATCAGAAACCAACCTCAAAGCTGAAGATCGAAACATTGTTTCAAGTTGAAACTTTCAACTTGTTACCGTGTGGCGTGTAATGTGTAAACTGTATAGTGTATGACGTATGTGTATTGTACACACAGTACACACTACACACACATAAAATCATGTATAATGATACAGATTACAGACTACAGTCATTGATCAGCTCAGATTCTCAGAACCTAAATAATACTTTTGGGTACTGAAAAGATTAAATAATTTAAAATATTATAACAAATTGTAATAATAAAAAATTATATTTAATTGGAAAAATTAATGTATCATTATTCATTACTTTTTATAATATTTATTATAGACTACAAAATAAATATTGTTATAATTAAATTTACTAATATATTCCAATTTATAAATGAAACAGATCAAGAACCGGACCAAGAACAGCCACCTACCAAAATTAAGAAAACCAAGCAGTTGTTGTTATCAAAACGGTAAGAAATTAATTATTGCACTTAATTAATTATATATAAAATTTGTTAGTATAAAATTTTGGACAAGTTTTAATACTTCACAGCAGTAGAGGTGGAGTAATTTAGTTCTTTAAATATTATAGACTATAGTACTTCATTGCACAGGTACATTGTACAACTATACAACATTTTATATATTTAGTGTTGACATTATATTTTTTAAATTTTAACATTTATTACTATCAAATAAAAATTTATTTTTTTCTTTGACAGTATTATAAAATGTAGTTTATTCATTACTACCATTTTATTTAGTCATTCTAATATAAATTATAATATTTAAAATATATTGACTAGTTAATATTGTATATTTTGTTATTAAATTACCAAAATTCCAACTTACATGGAGGTGCATAAAAATAATTATTTTCTCCAAATAATATTTTTATGCATTTTAATATTTTATTGTACTTCCAAATATTCTCTAATGTATTGAGTATTCGCTAACCCCTAAAACATGCTTTTTAATGCAAAGTAAATTTTTTCCTATGAAGTTGGCATTTCACGAATCATAAGAAATCTTACTCCCATTTAACTGCATACGCCATAGACTAAAAATAAATATGTACAACAATCCTAAAATCCTACCTCTAATTATCAATTTAAAAATAATAATTATTATTTGTATTTAATGTAACAGATTTAACGAACCATCAACAAAACAAAAAAATGACTTCATATCTATTATAATGGATATGATAGCAGGAGATTTACAACCCATTTCATACTTGGAAAATAATGGTTTTCAAAAAATGGTCAGTTTTTTAGATTCCCGTTATTTGGAGCATATTCCTAGTCGTCGTACCCTTACTAGGAAAATAATGCCTGACATTTATCAATCTACCAAAGTAAAAGTGCAACAAATGTTAATTGAATCTAATTATGTTGCCATTACATCAGATATTTGGACATCTTTAAATGCTGATTCTTTTTTAACAGTTACTGCTCATGTCTATAATACAAATTATGTACTGAAAACATTTGTACTAACAACAGAAAAACTTAATAAAAATCATACAGCACAATACTTATATGAAACATTGATTAAAATATTTGAAGAATGGAAAATAATTAATAAAGTAGTAGCTATTGTAACCGATTCTGGTGCTAACATAAAGGCTGCAATAAAAAAAATGAATGGCATACCTCATATACCATGTACTGCACATAAGTTGAACTTAGTGGTGACAAACGCACTAAAAATTCAGTGTGGTGCAGATGAAAGTGATGTAGATAACAATATTGGTTGGGATGGAGTTAACGATTTAAACATTTTATTAAAAAAATGTCGTTCAATAGTAACGTTTTTTAAAAAAAGTGAAATTGGACATCGCTGTTTACAAGACAAGTTAAAACAACTAAGTTTACCCGATTTGAAATTAAAGCAAGATGTGTCCACCCGTTGGAACAGTAGCCTCTTAATGCTTGAAAGGTTGGTAACATTAAAAGAACCACTTACTTGTGTCATGATGTCACTAAAGGATGGTCCAACAATGCTGCTACCAATGGAATGGAGAATTATAGAGGATATTATACCACTGCTAACACCATTTAATTTAATGACAACAGAACTTTCAGGAGAAAAATATTCAACACTTGTCATGGTTATACCTTTAGTGAGAGGTATTAAAATTTATTATAAATTAAATTTTTTATACTTTCTTCTTCTTCTTCAGCTTAACCTTCCCTACAGCCTGGAAACACTCAAACATAATCCTAATCCCAAAACCGGACAAACCGCCTGATATCCCGTCTTCCTATAGACCAATATCTCTCCTCCCCACATTCGCAAAAATTTTTGAAAAAATACTCCTCAAAAGGCTACTTCCACTATCGGACAAATTCAACATCATCCCAAACCACCAATTTGGATTCAGGTCCAAGCACTCCACCATCCACCAGCTCCACCGCACTGTCGACTTAATCTCTACCAGCATGGAATCTAAACTTTACTGTGCGGCTGTACTCCTTGACGTGGCTCACGCCTTCGACAAGGTGTGGCACGAAGGACTTCTCTTCAAACTCAAAAAATTCCTCCCTGCCCCATACTACCTACTTTTAAAATCATACCTCGAAAATCGCACCTTCAGTGTTCGCGTTAATAACAGCTACTCGTCAAACTTCCAAATACTAGCTGGAGTCCCTCAAGGAA
>NC_042493.1:284358-288209 GCF_005508785.2 Acyrthosiphon pisum | reverse complement strand
CCAGGTGACTGGCCCTCGGTATCGTTTAATATAACCAAATCCCAGTCACCCCGACAATAAGATACCTTGGTTTGATCTTTGACAGGCGCCTCACATGGGCCCAACACCTTAAAATAAAAAGAAAAACAATCAACTCCAGACTCCATTTACTCCGCCCACTTCTTAGATCCAAGACACCTTTGAAAAATAAGCTATTAATATACAAAACCATCATCAGACCTGTTTGGTCCTATGGCATCCAGATTTGGGGCTCTGCCAAACCCTCCAACACGAGAACAATCCAGGCATTCCAGTCTATCTGTCTAAGGCAAATTGTCTCTGCTCCATGGTTCATCTCAAATAATAATCTCCACAAAGACCTAAATATCCCATCGCTCTCCCAATTAACAAAATCTCACTACGTCTCCTTTCATTCCAAGTTAAACCAACATTACAATCCATTAATAAAACGCATATCTTCTCTAACAATCCCTGATAACCCCCAGAGACGTTTAAAACGCTCCTGGCCTAGAGACCTTCTAATTTAATCTGTCGGGTGGCACTACTGAGTGCCCTCCCCCATCTGTTATTCACGTTATTTATGTTCATACTTTATCACTATTGCTTATTGTACAAAATTGTTGTATAGATTGTAATTATATTTTAAATAAAAAAAAAAAAAAAAAAAGTTCTCGATTATTCCTTCTTTCATAAGTTTGCGATTCTGCATCGAATTTCGGGCCGTATATATTTCTCAGTACTTTTCTTTCGAAGGTTAGGTTTCTTGAAGGAAACGAACTCTGCACACAGTTCTGTTGTTACACCCTTTTATAAGACTTACGTACTTTTTAGCAATGCCTAGTACTTCCAGTGCTTCCCATAGTTTGTCCCTATTAATGCTATCATAAGCTTGCTTATAATCTATAAATATAAGGTGCAGTTCTTTATCAAATTCATAAAACTTAACCATTATCTGTCTCAGTGTAAAAATATGGTCCAATGTCCATTTACCTTTTCTAAAGCCGCTTTGATACTCCCCGACTATTTCGTTAACATATGGGTTAATCCTTTCTAATATTAATGACGTATACACTTTGTAACACGTGTCTAAGAGAGATATACCTCTGTAGTTCTTTGTTTTGGTCGGGTCCCCCTTTTTTAATATAGGACATATTACTGCAGTATTCCAGTCCTCTGGGAGGGTTTCTTTATCCCATATAATTGAAATCATTTCCATAATTTCTCTTCTTATTTCAGTACAACCTTTTTTCAGTAACTCAGCCACTATATTGTTTTCCCCAGGTGCTCTATTGTTCTTAAGCTTATTGATTATATTGTCGATTTCTTCTCGTTCTGGTTTTTCTATCTTTGGTTCTGCTGTATGGTAATAGATCGTTTCGTTGCCTTCCTCTACTACTGGTTGATTTAAGAGCTGATTAAAGTATTCTTTGAAATGGCTCACTACCTCCTTCTCTTCTGTGATTAGGTTTCCGAAATCATCTGAGAGTATTCTTGTTTGTGGTTTGAAACCAGCTTTGATACTTCCGCTTTCTTTGAAAAACTTTCTAGTATTGGATCTATTCCTTTCAATTTCCTCTATCTTTTTCTTTTCATGTAACCGTTTCTCTCTCCTCAAAATTCTGTTTGTCTGCCTACTTTGTTCTTTGAAAATATTAATATTTTCCTGTGAGGAATTTTGCAACATTCTTTTTCTTTTTGGGGAACTTATCCTAATTTTTTATACTATGTCTAATTATTAACAAACTTTTTTGTAGGTGTGAATATTGCTCTTAATTCTAAAATAATGGAGACAGAATTAGGAGTAGCATTAAAAACTAAATTGATAAAAAATATGTCAGATCGTTTTAATCTGATTGAAGATAATGATGTTTCCCCTTGTTTTGAAATTTCGACAGTTCTTGACCCAAGGTTTAAGAAAGTAGCTTTTACAAATATAGAGTTGGCCAATAAAGCTATACAGAGTATAAATAATGAATTAGCTGCATTAATTGGTAATGATTATTTGAGAACCCACTGGCTACTGCCTACTACCTATTATTTTCATATATATGCTAACCTTAATATTATTTTCTAAGGTGAAATCAGAGAGCATTCAGCACCCATAGTAAATCATGAACCCCAAGAAAATCAATGCTCTGACTTATGGGCATTTTTGGCAACCGAAGTAGAAGAAGAAAGGACAACTTTAACGTCAAACACAACCGCGCAAACACTTATAAATCAATATATAAGTCTTCCTCTGGAAAAACGGTCAAGTATTCCACTAGATTTCTGGATCAAACATCAGTCACTTCTGGACTCATTATTTAAAATAGCTGTGAAATACTCTATAATTCCAGCGACTTCGGTTCCCTCAGAAAGAGTTTTTTCAAAAGCAGGGGAAATAATGAGTGCCAAAAGGAATCGTCTAGATCCCAAAAATTTAGATGTTTTGATTTTTTTAAACAAAAACTTAAAAGAATTAAAATAGACAATAGACATAATATTACTATTGTCTTTTTGTTGTGTTTTATTTAAATAAATTTCATTACTATAAAAAGTACTTACAATATTTTTTTCTTGTAAAAATATCCAATTATGCTAATGAACCATTAGATACATTTATTTCTTAGCTTTAGGATAAATATTTATTTTTGGTGGTAATATCATAAGTCGACAAATTTCTTCTTTAGTAATTTAGTCGGTTTTCGTTAGTTACCTAGTCGTTTTTTTAAAAGTCATAAGTCGTTAGTCCGTTTTTCGATAGTTAATAGTCATTAGTCGTTTTTTGATAGTGTTAGTCGTTAGTCGTTTTTCGATAGTTAATAGTCATTAGTCGTTTTTTGATAGTGTTAGTCATTAGTCGTTTTTTGATAGTGTTAGTCATTAAGTGGTTTTTTGTTAGTTGGTCATGGTAAGTGTAACCAACTATTAGTCGGTTTTTTGGACTAAAATATAACTATTAGTCGGTTATTCAAATTATTCGGTTGTGCCCATCACTATCTTGTACCATAATATGCCCGTCTCAACGGTTTCCGTGAACAGCACAAAATATAAAATGAAAGCAACACAAATTCAAACTATTGAGTTAAATCAAAATTTTAAATTTCAATGCACTTTCATAGTTGGGCACTTTTCCATTGGGTACAGAAATTTTTAATTTATAATAATAATAATAGTACATATATTTAGCGAACAAAACAAATAAAATAAAAGTTTAAAAGCAGAACATTGATTACAGGTTTGGAAGCTCATTCAATAAGCATAGGTATGCTTGTAAGCGGATTAGCTGGGTTCATGTTATGAGTAAATAAAAAAAAATTGTATAGAAACATTTAGAGAAAACTTAAATAATAATAATTAACATAGTAATAAACATCTAAGACCAGGATAAAATAGTGTTAATATTATGTTTCTTATAGTTGTCAAAATTATCAAAATTGGTTAAATTAATATTATATTTACGAAGTAAAAGAATACCTTTAATTACTGGCCTCTGTATACCAAAATTAGTATGATTACGTGGTACAATTAAATTTCAGTTGTTTTTTATTTTTGCATTAAAACATTGCAAAATGTTGAAATTGGCTTATATTTACCTAATATATTATATTATACAATAAAATTATCCGTTCATAAACTTGAAAAATTGTTCTAACTTTCAACTATGAGTAAATTTAAAGAGTAGGTAGGACATAATTTAGGATTTCCAAGCATAATTTTAATCAATAAATAAATAGTAGTATATATAACATTAATACGTGTGGAGTATGTACTATGTACCTCCCCATACTGAAACACGATACAAGAAAACTGAAGGAGCAAGGGCTAAATATATAAGTTCTAGGTAATATTCAGAACCATCGGAACTA
>NC_042493.1:277854-284258 GCF_005508785.2 Acyrthosiphon pisum | reverse complement strand
TTATACAATAATTTTATAAGAAGATTATTTACATAATAAAATGTATTATATAAATATGTTCATTAACATGTTCAATAAATTTTAGTCTATAGTCAAAATATACTTTAAGATATTTAATACAATAAACTCAATCCATTGGTAAACACTACAAAGATGAAATATTTGCTGTATTCCATTATTGTGTATGTCGTTGTGTATGTCATGAATTCGTTACAGCTATAATAACAGATATCGTATCTCGCCGCGCACGAAAAAACGGCGGGTACGGCCGTATTAAAACTGTACCACCGCGAGTCCGTCCCACCATAGTCGATCGGAGACACAACAATCGTTGTACACGACTTATCTAGGGTGTATATTATATTCTTGTACGTGAGAAATACAATTTCGAAACTAAAATAATTTTCTCCACCATCAGAAATTGAGACCAATTCCAATTTACACTACTGTGGATCGAACCTATGACCTGTTTACATTCAATTATTAAAAAAAATTAATATTAATTATTATATCTTCAACTCACTAGGTTTAACATGCGGTCTCATAGAAAAGTCATACCTATTCTCACGTTATTTACACCGGCGGATTCTCAAGAAAATAAGAAATCCGAATAAATATCTTGTGAGAATATGTGTACCTATACATTTCCCACGACGTGACGACGACAAGCGCGCCGCCACATTGTCCGCGATAGGCCCTCACGTACAATTTTTATTTAATTTTAATAATCTTTTAAAAATGTTTTTAAATACGGTACAGCCGTACGATACTTTGGACGTAAACCCTGCGCATATAAATAACACTCTGTTTAAAATATGTGTACATTTCAAATACGATATAATTTAAATTATAAAAAAGTGGGCAAGTGGATGTCGCTCTGCTGTACAAGTGGTTCGAAAATAATATAATCATTTTCCAACCGACGATTTAGAAAACGGGTATTGTATTCTGTTTTATTGTGTACGTTTTTCGTTCGTGGAGGCCCGTTTGTTCGTTGGCGGACGTTATGTTCGGGGTGGTCCGTTGACGATTGGTGGGACTGGTGGTGACCGATGGTATTCCGGTGGGGAATATCGAACATAATATTTCTACAGCACTCGTCTACACTGCCTATCGGCAATCCAGTATTCATTATTCATTTGTCGGTAGAACATGTAGACGCGGTAACTGTAATGAGTTCATAATATTATGTTTAGACGTATTCACCCTACGTATAACGTACTCACCTCGTGTTCTCGATATAAAATCATCGTTTTGAAGTTAACAAAGGTAAGAAAATGCTTATATATTATAATGCAATTAAACATAATAATATATTATTTTATTATAAATACTGATTAGAGGAATAGTGAAAAATACAATATTCAGTAAAGCACATTAAAATTTCGTACAGTTAAAAATGCCACGTTTTAATTATTAATACATTTTTTTTAGACTTATTCATATGTATTTTACTATAATTTATATTGTATTTGCAGAAATACCGGATCCATTTTAGTCATTTGTCATTACCATCGTCGATCACTGATTTGAACTATAATAAAGGTAAGAAACTACTTAATAATATATACGACCTACCTATACCTAATTTAATTTAACATAATATATTATGTTATTATAAATACTAATGAAATGAGGTTTTAAGTAGGTAATCCAAACACATTTTAAGATTGTGAATAAATTGTACAAAATGAAATCACATTTGAATTACGTAAAATTAAAAATGCCAATTTAAAATAATTAACAATAATTTTTAAAACTTCTTCACATTCATAGGCGTAACTAGCCCTTTACAATAGGGGGGGCTGGAGTCCCAAAAATGTTTTATAGCAAAATGAGGTACCTATGGAAACATAATTGCCCCCACACAAATATTTATTTATTTATTTATTTAGCATACCATAATATAAGTTTTAATTTGTATGAATTATCTAAAAAAAGATTAAAATTTAGAATAATTAATAATGCATAAAAATTCTTTGTTTTACCTGAATTACATAAAACTATAAAATATATATTATACCATCTATACCTAATATAATAATTAATAATAATATTTAACACCAAAAATTGTATGTACATACAGTATACTTCTTTATTTTGACATTTTTAAACTTAAATTATAACTTTATTTTCATATAATAACAGTAAATAAAATATACACAATAGTCTATATTATGTAATATGAAATATAATAAAATAGTTATGAAGATTACAAATCTATACGCCTATTCTTCAAAGCAAAGTTATTTAAAATGTTTTCTGACTCGATTATATTTGAAATATCTCTTTCAATATGTAAAATTGACATATTTGTAAATCTATCCTGGTTCATACTAGATCTGATCCATGTTTTTATTCTCCGCATGACAGAGAAAGAACGTTCACAAGAAGCAGAGCTGATGGGCAGAGTTAAAGCAACTTGCAAGAGTTTATATAAATTGGCAAAAACGTTCTGGTCTACTTTTTGTAACACATCACTAAGAGCAAAATCAGAATTTTGAATACTATTTTTAATTACAGTCATTTCAGCTTCTAACGATTTAATATTAATATCCAACAATTTCTAAATGTAAAATTAAAAAAATTAGTAGATTTATTATAATAAAATAATGATATGTGGATAAATACACATTTTAGTTTTAATCTTTGCATAATTTTAAATAGGTACCTCATAATGTTGTATGAATGGTAAACTTTCTTTGAATTGTAATTTAAAAAAACGGTCAACAGACGATGCTAAATGTAAGCTTTCAGATGAAAATCTAGTTAATGTTAGTTCATGCTGGTAATAATTGCATCCAGAATTCTATAATATGCATTAATTTTCCAGTTTTCTTAATCCGATATATTTAAAGAAGACTCATCAAATTCTGAGTATTCATTCCCAGTAGTAGTAGAGGTACAATAATCTCTTAAATATGTGCTTTCTTTTCTTTTACACTTAGAATTAGAACCTTAAATTAAATACATAATAATAAACCAATGTAACATCAAACTTACTAAACATCATGATTAATAACATTTAAGAATAATAATTAATATTATTAAAAAAAGTAGGTACCTCTAGAAGGTGTTTCAATTGGTATATTATGTTTTTCAGCAAAATTTGTTATTTTAGACCATATTTCAGAAAACTTATTGGAGCTTCTATAATTTTCAAATGTTTGAATAACTCCAAAAATAATATTAGCCGCTTCACCTAATGTGGAAGTTTTTTTTTGTAACTGGTTACTCAGAATATTTATAACTTTAAGTACATCCTGAAGTATAATTAAATAAATTATAAATGATGCTTTTTGAATAGAACTTAATAAGCCTAGAAAAATTAAATTTGGATTACATTTTCATATGCAAGTAGTAAATGAAAAATGTTATTACTTATTAATTACGAACCTATAGCCTGAGCTACATCCATGTCTTTGTTTAAATCAACTTCATCGTTTAAAACTTCAATAAGTACTTCAAAATTGTTATAAACTGCATCACAGTTCTGTATTCTACATACCCAACGTGTATCACTTATGGCCATTAATGTGGTGGTTTTAATATTGAGTTTATTTTGCATTTCTTTCAATTTAAAATTAGTTGATGGCCGAGAAAAATGTACATATAATGCTTCAATAGAATTGAAAAATTGTTTTGCTTCCTTAAAAAGTGAATTACATTTTAAAATATAGATTTATATTTTTATTTAAAATTACATAACAATAGAAATGAATTTAATCATTTCCAATGAATAGTAAGATTTGTTTGAATAATTTAAATAAATTCTATGTAAAACAAAATCATATTAGGTACCTTGATACTTTTACATATGTCTATGACAACTAAATTAACTCTATGAGCCATACAATGAACATAGATGGCACTTGGGTAATATTCTTTTAATTTAGTTTGCACTCCTGCTCTTTTACCAGACATAACAGCTGCTCCGTCATACGACTGGGCTACAATTGGAACATTTTGGATATTTGATTGCTCAAGGAAGTTTAAAATAGCTGATATTGCTGACTCAGCATCTTGTTTTTGGGAAACATCTATAAATCCTAAAAACCTCTCAAACACTTCAAATTTTTTTGTATACCGTACACAAATAGACATTTGTTCCTCTTTGTGACACCTAACAAGATATAAAAGATACGATCGATACAAAATGTTACAAATTATGAAATAATGAATTTTTTTACTAGAAAATTGTGTTAAAAATACAAATAAAAAAATTAAATTGGTTGTTACCTGGCATCATCACACATGATTGAAAAAAATCCAGTTTCCTTAATTTCAGAAAATATTGTATCTTTGACATTTTGAGAACATAAGGCTATAATTTCATTTTGAATTTTAGGACTGGAATAGCTTACCTATTGAATTACTAAACATTCGATTAAATTCAGAGTCATATTTACTAAAGAATGAACACATCTCTTGAAAATTTCCTAAAATAGTCATATAATAATCAAATTAATTTAAACTCAAAACAGTAATTAATTTACATTTTTTAATAGAAAGTTAATTTATCATAATTATTAATCAATTAAGTATACCTAACCTTTGTTTAAAGAATTTGTATTTTCTATATGGCCTCTAAATGCAATTCCTTGACGAGATAATAGTAATATAATATCAATTAACTTTTTCATGTATAAACGGTTATTTAAAATGTTTTGTTTATGGGCAGTTGATAGCTATTCAACTATACTTCCTGTACTTTTAGTTGAATAATATCCAGTCATTTTTGATAAATTAGTAAGATGCTCTTTAGTTAGTGCATGACTAGCAAGCTTGGACTGTTTACTATTAGAACCACTTATCTATAAATTATAATAAAATGTTCAAATAATACTGTCATAGATACCTACCTATTATAATAATTAATATAATTAATATGTAACAGTTTGTAACTAATAACTATTATATATTAAGCACATGCTTTTAAATTTACATCAAATTGTTTTATGAAACATGTGTAATATATTAAATTGCTCAGTAAATTACTTGAACTGTTGAGCCCTTATCAAGCCCACTAAATTACTTAACATAAATACTTTTACAAACTTTTTTCCAGTTTTTAAATCCTATTTTTGTGAAAATATCATCATTGTTTTTTCCAAATAATCGACAACAAAAGCAATATACAGCATCTCGTTTGACACTGTATTCCAACCAAGTATATAACTTAAAAAAATTGGACGAAAATGATCTATTCTGTTTACCAAATATTGTTTTTGGATAATCCTATTAATATTAAAAAAATTATAATATTAATTAATAATCATGCATAAATTATTTAATTACTTATTTTATTTTGTCATGATGATATTACATAATAACATTTTAACTATTTATTTAAAACATTACTTTAAGTATGGGCTGGCATGGGCCTGCAATTAAATCTCCTAAATCATCCACTTCAACATTAACACAAACATCTTTTTGTTTTTTTGATGATGTATCAATACTATAATTATTATTGAGTAAGCCAGGATCATCTTCTGTATCACTTGAGGTAACAGAAATGTTATTAGTATTTATAATAGACGAAATTGACGTTTTATTGATTTTGTCTGGATTTGGATTTTTTTTTCATGTTGAAAATATTAAACACATTATGCTTAGAAGAATCCATTTTTAAGTTGTAAGTTTTCTTTATTTTTATATTTATTAAATATAATAAATTCTTAAATATTATAATTTAATTAAGTATTATAAATACTATAATTTATTCTTAAATAAAGTCTTTTTAATAAGAAATTATAACCACAAAATTAATTTCGTAAGCTCGGACAATTCGTTCAATTCTTTAGTAATAAAGAATTACACTCGATTTGTTGGTTATATTAATTCCGAACTCTGAGTTATTTTATTTCAGTACCGCCAACTCTGACTACTGTCTACTATTCGTTAATCGTTATAAAATAATATTATGTACAAATTATTTCTCCCGGATTTTTATAGCTTTATAAATACACAATATCTATGTTATCGACGTTATCGTGTATCTAGTATTATCATGTCTAGAGTCTAAAACAAAATAATCTCTACACGAGTCCATTCAATAATGTACCGATATTTAAAAATAGATTTAAATGTATTGGCGATTGAAAGCTTATCAATTATCAGGCCGACGGGGTTAGGATCTGTAACGGGGAACATGTAAAATAACCACGAACTAAGGTATATCTTAGTTCGTGAAAATAACATATACACAGCGTCCCCGTTGCATCTTATCAATTTCAATCGCCAATAATGTAAAACCGTTGTTCTAAAAAAAATCATAAATACACGTCTTAGATAGTGTTATTGATATAAGTATCGAGTGTCTAGCGATAATAATATAATATAATATAATAATACCTTATAAGCACAATATTATATACATTTTATTTTTATTAGATAATTAT
>NC_042493.1:268613-277501 GCF_005508785.2 Acyrthosiphon pisum | reverse complement strand
CGCCTATGTTCACATTATATTAAATTATACCTATTTAATTGAATCTAGGGGGAAAAGTTATTTATGGATATAGATTATTTATTTATTTATTTATTTATAAACGGGTAGGAACTTTTTAGTAATAATAGTACAGTAAGTAGGATCTTAATTTGACAAATATAACAGTGAAATCAAATAATATCTGTGATGTCTTAAGAGGATGTCAGCGCACTATTTGTTTTATCTCCCTAGCCTACGCGCAACATAGACAAAACGCATATAGGTACGCATAATAATTGTTTCTATGATTTTAAGTAATCTTAAAGAAAACCACCCATTACAAAAAAATAGGAGAATAATATTTTTGAGGGATTGACATCGATTTGTCCAAGCATTGTCTCAAAACAATTTAAACATAATTAAAATGTACCTACAAAATTTTTTTTGCTTATTTTGAAAATCGAATACAAAGTCAAATATAAAAAATTATTCTACGTTAAGGGGCCTCGCTATGGCATCGATTTAAGGAGAGTCATTTAGGCAATTGATTATTAGTGTGTGTGGCGTCCATTCGGGATAATTGGGGTCTTGCACGCACTCTCACGCACATGTCAGTATTTAATATTGTGAATTGTGATCATGAAATTTTATTTTTTATTCAAACATACGGTTCTAATTCCAACAATACGTCGCAACGATTACTTCGATTTACATTCTGATAAAATATTCTTTTTTTCCACAAAATGTACGAGGGATTGATCGAGGCACATTTTTAAAATTTGTATTTAGTTAATTAAATATTTAAGATGGAAATTCTGAATTTTTTTGAATTTTTTACAATTTTTATTGCAATTTAAATTATAAAAAATAAATATGTGGCTCGATCGTTCCCTTGTATGTATTACGAACAATCCCAATATTTTTTCGGAATGAAAATCGTGATAATTGTCGACACGTATCGTTGAAATTAGAAACAGTAGTTTTTGATAAAAAAAGACTTGCTAGTGAGGCCCCTTATTAATACGTTTTGTCTATGTTGCGCGTGAGTTAATATTTTAAAAATTAATCCTATTGGGGTCTTCAAAACGTTATTTATAACTAGGGACCGGATTTTTATGCAAACATTTTTGTTAAATATGCACTCCAAAATTCAAAAATATGCAAATAATATGCAAAAAAATGTATTCTTTAAAAAATCAAAATTAAAAAAAAATTCAAAAATTCAAAAATATAGTATTAAGTAAAAAAAAAATACAATTTAATTATAATTTTTTTAAATGTGTATAAAGCATAAAAATGTGTATCAATTAATAATTATTGAATGAGTACCAACATGATGTCACAAAATGTGCTTTTAAATTATCAAATTGACGATTGTCACGTAGCATCACCTTGCAGTATTTCGAAAAACTTCTTTCCACGTCTGCTGACACAATGGGTGCGTATTTGAAACAAGAAATATCTTCTTGTGACAACTCTGCAAGGTTTTCATCGTTTCTTATTTCTTTATAATTTAGAAATTTTTTTTATGAAAATTTGTCTTTTCTAAATGTTCAACAGTTAAAACAATCGGTTTTGTTGAATTTTCAGAAGACAGAGAACCAATTATTACACTTGCGACATATTGTCCTTGGACATCAATAGTTTCGTCTATTGATACCCAAATAGAACTATTCCCTATTTCCTTCCTAATCTTACGTAATACGTCTTCGTAACATAATGGAACATCGTTTTTCCGCACAGTCGATTCATCGTGTAATTTTAGTTTAGTATACTTTTCAAATAAATTGTTAAATTCTGCGTTTTTTAATTTCCATAAAGGGATGTCATTTGCTACTATAAACGTTGTTAAACTCATTTAAATGTTTGTTATTTGTTCTAGCTTGAGTAAACGATTTTTGAATAAATTGTTGACTGACCTGTTCTTTATTAGATTTCAACTTATAGTTTCCGATGTGTTTTAAAGTTTCTAAATGTTGTGTAACCTGTGATTTTCTATTACATGACACGTTTATACCCATGTCCCACGCATGCCCCAGAAATCAATTTATGAAATATATATTTATCTATAAGACGTTTATATGTCTGTCACGGAATTCCCTTTTATAAAATATTTTATTTTCTTCGGTCCAATTATATTTGTCAGGAACGTCGGCGATCGGGCAAAATCAGCATGTATATCAAACTTTGAGTAAAATTTAAAATATTTTATTAAGTATTTATTAAATATACACATTTTATGTAATTACCCCGAAATATGCAATTATTATGCATTTTGATGCAAATATGCAAAAATATGAAAAAAAAAAATTAACAGTAGAATCTACGTTTTACAAAACATCAAGATATTTAAACAGAATTATTGTATGTAAAATGTAGAAGAATATGCATTTGCATAAAAATCCGGGCTCTATTTATAACAATATAACGGAAAAAAAATGGAAAACAAATGAACGAAATCAATAAACGAAAATAATCTAATATCATTAAACATAATATATATCATTAACCATATTTAATGATTAAAAAAACAACAAACGTATATGTAATATAAAAAAAAAGTGGGCAAGTGGATGTCACTCTGCTGTACAGTAGGTTACAAGTGGGTAACTATTTATAATGGATGGTATTAAATTTGAATTCAATGATATAATATCATTGTATAAGAAAAACGATTCTGAGCGGAGACGGTATTTCAGTCTAAGTATAAGAAATATTATATACTTATAGGTATCTATGGTATTAAAAAAAAATGACCTGTAATAAATTCCATATTAATTATATCACAATATCCATTAGGTACTTATAACGCGTTAAACATCAACAACAAACCGTGGTACTATCATAGATATATAATAGTATACTTTAGAAGTTTCAAGTACCCACGAATAAAATTATACAATCACAACAAAATAACTAAAATAGTTATTCTACGTTTTTTAGTATGTAATTTCGTCCAAATTTGAACTTTAAATGACTATAAAAATAAACTGTGCTAATGTATTTTTTAGATTTTTTGGTAACAGAATCAACTACTTACGTGGAATCTTGTTTTAAATGTTAAAAATATAAAAACACACATCATTGTAAAATCAATACATTCATTGTTTCACTCATAATCTAAAATTGCAGTTCACGTTTGTGCGTTGAACTTAATATTACTATTGTTTTTAAATCGTGAAGTCTGTATATGTATAAATCTTATAAGTTATAACTATGAACAATTCAAAGTTGGCAAACATATGTTAACAGTAATTTATATTTTTGAAATACTTTTTGCCCCTCTAAATAATCAACATTTATAAAGTATTCTTAACAAGACTGTTAACATAATAATCTAATATTAAATTTTTTTTTTCCTCAAATTACTTTATAAATGTTTATATTTATTTTAGGTTTCTCTTGTTAAATAATATATTATGTTGACGTATTTTCAGTGTTACTGTTATCGCAATAATTGTATTATTCGTGACAATTATTATCCGTGATTCGTGAACACGTTATTATCTTGAAATCCCGATTATGAATACAGCAATGGCCGAATGTGAGGTTAATTTTTTTGCCCTCCCTAGATTTTTATCCAGTTACGCCACTGATTCTTCATATTGTTCATGTTATTATTATAGTCACCTAATTAGTTATTTATTCACGTTTTATGTGCTATAATTTTCACCTCGTTCATATTTTACTAGCGTAATAGACGTATTTTAAAATCCGTCGGCACTTGGCATACGGTATTCCGACCGTAGCAGTCGCAATCCTAAAGTTATGTTTATGTTTCCGTCAAATCATTTTCTTACCTACGTACCTCGTGGGGTGATATAATGCTCGCAAATTGTCAGGGCATGATTGGTATGTATCGGCCCATCGAGATTTTCAATTCTAAGCGGCCCATTTACATATTCAGAGGCCCAAAATAACTTCTATAATTATTACGAGCTTATAGATGGCCGATCGTATTTTAAACATGAATGTATTTTAACTCAGACTCACACGACCGGCCCACCAAGATTTTCTCGGTAGCTCGGCTAACCAATCCGGCCCTGCATATAGTCCGCGATCCTACGTCGGTCGGATTATTAGTTGAACGCAATTTGTTTGAAATCTATGAAAACAAATTCCGGGAAAAAAAGCCACTTATCAACAAACACTAAACCGTCAATGATTATGCTCTAAATATTTGTGTATAATAATATACTATAGTCTATAATACTATGTAGAAAATTCAAGTAGGTACCTACGAATAATATTTTTAAATTACAAAAAATAATTTTAAATGTTATTCTTGGTTATTTAATATGTAATTTCGTCCATATATTTTGAATTAAAAATAACTATAAAATATATGGTATCTATAAATATTTTTAATATTTTTAAATTGCTATTGAAACAATATATCAGGATCCTTGTATTAAATTTCCAAGCAATTTGACCCAACGAATCTAATATTATTGACACTTATAAATAGATAGATAAACTCTTTTGAATCTTGTATTACATTTTAAATCTTAGATAGTTATAATTTTAAATTTTATTTCTATCTCAATATAATTTGAAAATTTTAATGATTTTGACGAATTTTGTCAAAATTTGAACTTCAAATACTTATAAAAGTAAACGTAAAAGTACTTATAAACTAAAAAAGTATTGTGGATTTAAGCTCAACTTCTTTTTTTAATTTCCACTTCCAACAACTTATGGGGAACCAGCTAGCTAGCTAGCTTGTATTACATTTTTAATTTTTTTGAGTGATTTTTTTTATTTCACTAATTTAAAAAAAAAACAAATAAAAATCGAAAATGTCATATTCCTATAAAATATATCTCAACATTATATTTCAATATTTTTAAAATTGTATGATGTATAGAAAATTCTAATATAAACATTCAGTAAAAATTATATACGGTAATTTTTTTTAGAGTTCTACCCAAAACCAAAATCTATTTTGTGGAAATACAATGTACATTGTAACGTTGCGGAAAAAATGTCTGCTTATTCTTAATTTTGTTTCCCCTACGCTTTTAAAAATATACTGGGGCTTTTAAACTATGAGCTCCTGAATGCATCAAATATATTTACTTTTTCATCAGAAAAGATACTGAAGTTGAAAATTTAAGCATTATTTTAACTACTTATTCTGTGCACAGACACGAAAAAAAACACTTTATTGTAAAATCAATGTATTTATTGCACCGCTCAGAATCTAAATTAGCTAGTTATAACTTATAATCTTATATCAGTGGCGTACCCGGGATTTTAGAACTGTGGGTCTGCCTTACTTACGAGAGGCCACTGTGTTTTTATCTTGCAACATTACAGCTGTCAGTATAATTATGACTAAAAATAATAATTCAATGATTATTTTGGATCATTTAAAGGTATGAGGATTGAGGACATAGGCACAAAGCCTCAACTTCTAATTTTTAGTTAAAAAATGGTAGGGCTGAAGTCCCCCCCACCATCGAAATTTCCTATTTGCGCAAATATGGCCAAATTTGATAGCCGGTCTTCAGTCATAGTTGAGCGAAGGCATGTCTTGAGCAGTTTTAGACGGTAAAACTTCTTTCCGCAGTTGCACTGCTGACTGGAAGTGTATAAACTATTTTATACAAAGTATATAAATTTCATTACGAAAACACCATGTCTCGTGATATCATGAACTTCAATACTTAATTTAATTTTAAAGATCTAGTGACTCCGGCTTCAATAGTTTTGTCATACACTTGTTGGTAAACTAGACATAATGAACGGTATTCCACTCATATATATAATTTCATAAAATCTTATATAATACATCTATTATCGAACATATTTTTATATTCGTGTTTTTCAAAGAAGTTGATACGTTTAAGCAAGATTTCGTACGCGCTTATTTACTTCAATACTTAGTCTTCACGACTGTATATAGGTATATATAGGTACCCCTACATTCATAATATACTTATACATTTATATAATTATATTTATAAATTTGTAATTGTATAGAAACATTCTTGAGCCTGTGTACATTTTATAAATTACAGTCGACTTCCAGTAACTCGAACCTTGATAACTCGAAATTCTCGATATCTCGAACAGATAAAATTCCCCTTCAAATAACAATAATACATTGAGATATTGATAACTCGAAATTTTTAGTAAGTCGAATTTTTTTTTCCCCTTGAGCTTCGAGTTACCGAGAGTCGACTGTATTATTATTTAATATTATTTTATTATTGATCATTGTACATAATCAGGGCTAGATCTACGATATTTCCATAGGGGGAGGGGGGGCACATATAAATTGTATAATTTTAATTTTAATTAATAATACTATTAATACATACATACTATCATTTAATAATAATTAATAGCTGGTAGTATTATTCTTATCATCTGTATTTTCCATTTATAATATGATAATCGTAGTTACATAAAAAATTGTCGATTGAAAATTTACGGGGGGGGGGGGGGCACGTGCATCTCCCCTGAAACCACCAAAGTACATAATTTTTTCAAATAAAAAAAATGTTTATGTAGTTTGCTATTTCGAGGGGCCACATTTAACTGGGAAAAAAACTGGGGGTCAGCTGACCTAAAAAATATTAAAATTCTTGCACTCGCACGCACATGTCAGTATGTAATATTGTGATCATGAAAAATTTTCATTTTTCATATAAACAAGAATATTTAGAAAACACAACGATTACCTTGATGTGCACTCTGACAAAATATTCTTTTTTTCCACAAAATGTACGAGGGATCGATCGAGGCACATTTTAAAAACTGTATTTAGTTGTTAATTAAATATTTACGTTGAAAATTCTGAATTTTTTTGAATTTTTTACAATTTTTATTGCAATTTAAATTATAACAATTAAAAATGTGGCTCGATCGTTCCCTTGTATATATTACGGACAATCTGAATATTTTTTCAGAATGAAAACCGTGATAATTGTCGACACGTATCGTTGGAATTAGAAACAGTAGTTTTTGACAAAAGAAGACATGGTAGTGATGCCCCTTAAGTATATTATTTTTATTCATGATTAAAGTCAGGCTGGCTCACAGATATATTATTCTTATAATAATTTCTCATAAATCTCTCTACGTCCGATGACCCAAATAGTAGTAATAGTTTAAACATTTTAATAACGTTGACGGGCTTCTTTGTAAATGATAGTTTTTGTCACAAATTTTGATGATATATATACGTAGTCATAATCATTTGCACTGTTTTAAAAATTTTAAATATTCAATTTATTTAAACTTGTTGTAATGATACAATAATTTATATTTTTAGTATGTAGACACCCTAACCATGTGCGAATAGCTTGAGGGGTAATACTAAAAGTCGAAATATTGTAATGTATGGATATTATTATAATATAATAATAATATAATTAGCAGTTTATTAAAAATTGACATCTACCTAGTGTAACCTTACAATCGAATCACTACCGGATTATATCGATATTCGATTTAACATAGTAACATTGTACTATGATAAAATTATACTTAATTTAAACAAATCTAAAATCTAAAATACGTCTTTACTTAAAGTAAAATACCAATATTTTTATAAAAACAATTCCTGCTAAGGAATCTATACAAAATATTATTCACTCTTTAAAGGGTTAAAAGACAAACATCTGGTGTTTTGAATACATTTTGAATTTTCTTTGAATATGATATTTGAATAATTGAGTTATTGGAGTTTTTAACATGTCTAAAAAATACATATATCTCATTAGAGTTTAGATGAATTTAATTAAATTTTTTTATAGAATAAAAAAAATCAGTAACAAGTAAAGTGGATCTAAGTTTGAGTTTGATTTATGTGAAATTATAGATTTGTCTCTGACTGTAAAAGTATATGTCCACTTAACCTTGCTGGAATTGATCCTCATCTTGTAGAGAAAGAACGATTAAGCTCAAATCAAACAAAAGTAAACGGTAATGTACCTACATGCATTAGTTACTAGCGGCATGGTCAATAGTAATTATTATGATAGTAATAATTGTAGGAAGGTAAGTACTAAGTACACGTTGTACTTGTGTATAAAACAGTATTATATCGGTTAATAATATATACAATTTGTAAAAAATCAGGAATATTACATTATAGGTAATATTATAATTCCGCATATCGTTCATGTAATTATTATAGTCACCTAAATAATTATTTATTTACGTTTTATGTCCTACGATTTTCGCATCGTTCATATTTTATTACCGTAGTAGACGTCTTTTAAAATCCGTTGGTATACGGTATTCCGATCATAGCAGTCGAAATCATATAGTTATGTTTCCGTGAAATTCTTTACTAACCTACGTACCTCGCTGGGTGATAATATTATAATGATCGCATATTGTCCGCGAACCTACGTCGCGGTCGGTCGGATTGTTAGTTGCACGCAATTCGTTTGAAATATATGAAAACAAATTCCGGCAGTTGCGGATCTAGGATTTTTTTATGGGGGGTGCTAAAGTTAAGGTCTCATATTCAGGTATTATGTATACTCCATATATACTGATGGCAAGACTTTTTTTTAGTCCTCAAAATGAATGTGCCTAATATTTCAACTTTAAAAACAACACTATTTAATATGGTACCTATAAATTCACTTTTGCTACGCCCTGCGTTTTTTTTTTTTTTTTGAAACATACGTATTTCGACGAGTTAAGAACGATGGTGCAAAAATAAATTGTGGAAATCATTATTTTGGATGTTAAATTCTTCCAAAGTTGGGGATTTTACATATTTACATGCATACGCACAACATCGTACTTTACTGTCGCTGGGCCTATAAAGAATTTTGAATTTTTTTTACGCATTTTAACAAGTTAAAAATGATAGTGAAATCAGTAGTATATTTATGTTTCACCGGACATCCTTTTTCATTGTTGATTTAAGCACGATGAAACGA
>NC_042493.1:250356-268563 GCF_005508785.2 Acyrthosiphon pisum | reverse complement strand
TTTCACCTTCGTTCTTAACTTATTGAAATACGTATGTTTCAAGAAAAAAACTTAGCAAAAGTGAATTTGTTCCTCAATATATTGTTTAGGGGAGCGTTTTTTAGCCTTTCAGCGTTAGGGAAAAACTACCTATGAATTTTTTTTTAGTACCAAATGTTTTTAGAAATGTCCTCAGCTTACTGAAAAATACAATATACATGTTGTGTAGCGTATTTGTTTTTCAGGAAGCAGCATACCAAGGGGGGTGCTATAGCACCCTAGCACCCCCCTCTGGATCCGCGCCTGAATTCCGGGAAAAGAAACCTCTTACCAACAAACACTAAACCGTCAATGATTATGCTCTAAATATTTGTGTATAATAATATACTATAGTCTATAATACTATGTAGAAGTTTCAAGTAGGTACCCACGAATAATATTTTTAAACTATAAAAAATAATTTTAAACGTTGTTCTTGGTTATTTAATATGTAATTTCGTCCATATTTAAATTTAAAGTAACTTCAAAAAAATATGGTATCAATATGTATATTTAATAATTTTCAACTGCTATTGAAACAATATATCAGGAGCCTTGTATTGAATTTCCAAGCATTTTGACTCAACGAATCTAATTTTATTGACTTTTATAAAAAAAAAAACTAAAAAAATTGAAAATGTCCGTAAACAGTTCTAAACGTGTAAAAATATTACCAGGTGCCTTGAATTGGTGGTAATTATTATTTGTTATTATAATCGAGTATAATCAGTGGCGTACCTAGGATTTTAGAGCTGTGGGTCTGCCTTACTTACGAGAGGCCACTGTGTAGAAACTTCAACCAACTAGGTATAACAAAATCGCCCAATGCGCTCGCAATTTACCTTATTAATTATTTACATCACATTTTGTTACCAACATTCAATATAACTATATTACATGAGTCATAACAAATATTTAAGTAAAATGTTAAATTTACTTACAAGCTTTAGTATTAAAGATATATCTGTTGCATTAAAATTTATATTCAATTAAAAAATTTACCTGAAACATTTAAATCATTTTAAGAAGGGATTATACATTTTTATTATTTTATTTTTATGCGTATATTTGGAGTATCCATATTTATTTTAGGTTATCTATTTTAGTTTTAAATGACTGATTTCATTTTCACAAGAGATATAGAAAGTGGTTCTAAATAATAATACAATACAAACGTCAAAAATAATACATTTATAAAATTTATATTTTATAATACCTACATGAAAATATTAGTAAAAAACTAGAACATAACAATAATTTTTTGCGCTTTTTCATTAGTGCAAATGTACCTACTTATTATTGAATCCCGGAAAAAAAATCCCCAGACTACAATACCATAGGTACTCACAACCACATGCAAATGGTTGAACAAATACTTTTTAAACGTTAATAATTAGTATCTATAATTAATATTTAATTACAAATACGTATATTATATTATATTATAATTTATATTATTAAAAAAAATTAAATATTATAAATAATATTTTGTTTTCAATTACGATAATATATTACGTGTAATTCAAATTAACTAACTTAACAACTTCACAAATAGGTATGGCATATAAAAATATTTCGAATGATCGATACGTCAAATAATACAGTTAAAAACATACTATACAAAAATATTATTCAAAATATAGATGATAATAATAATAATATAAATAAATAACTATAAATAATTTTCAAAATAAACAATGCAATTTTATATAAACACATTATGTTGGTATAATTCTGTAAAAATTAAATCCTCGAAATAAAATATTACGTTTTTAAAACTTAAAATGTTATATATGATTGTTAACAACAGAATTCTGTGTCACCTACTCACAGTAAAAAAATAACATATAAAAATATTTAGTAGGTACCTATACAACAATATTATACGAAATATAGGTGGTAATTATAATATTAATTATAGATACTAATAAACGTTTAAAAAATATTTATTCAACCATTTGCATGTGGTTGTGAGTAATATTGTAGTCTTGGGATTTTTTTCCTAGGGTCGGGGATTATTTTTCCGGGGGATTTTTTTTCTGATTACCCTACTTTTTACGTCATCAAAATCAACGGTTTGATCTATGTTGATTTCTATGCTCAATATGGCCAAATTTGATAACCGGTCTTCAGTCATAGTTGAGCGATGGCATGTTTTGAGCAAGCCCGGATTAAGGATCAATTAGGCCCCGGAACACCATACACTTAGTGGGCCCCCTTTCAACTTTAACTTCAAAATAATTGTATCATTACATATTAACGGCTTTATATTATTGTATAATTGTTTACTATACAAAAAATATACAGGATGTATCTTATATTCTTATATCATTGTACGCGGGTTTTACAATTATGGATCGATGATATGGAATTTCGTCAAAACAAAAAAAACGTGTTTCTTTATTTTTAACAATCAATTTTTTATAACATTTTCAAAAGTTTTAATCACGCAGTTGTACCAATAATGAAATCGACTTTATTTTTTCAAATGCTAACTATTATATTTTTGATGGATTCTGGTATAGCTTTTTTTTTTGAACATTTTGACAGTCAAATGATCAATTTTGGTTCACTAGGTTATTAACTAAGGTCCTCCAAATGTTTGTATAATATGCATTAATAATTTTAACTGAAATACCTAATTTACAAGAGCTAAATAATTTTTTCTTATAACTATACCTTTTTATATACTTAAATAGTTGTATCGGTAATCTAAAATGCTCTAAAAAATAAAGAATAAAGATGGGCCCCCAAAATCCACGGGCTTTGTTTTGAGAAGTTTTAGATGGCTAAAACTACTTTCTGCAGTTTCATTGCTGACTGGAAGTGTATAAAATATTTTATATAAAATATACAAATTTGAATACGAAGAAACCATGTCTCGTGATATTATCATGAACTTCAATAATTCATTTAATTTTAAAGGTCCAGTTACTCCAGTTTCAATAGTATTGTCACACACTCGTTGGTAAACTACACATAATAAAAGGTATTCCACTTCTATATCAATTCCATCGCCTAAAACGTTGGTTTTTTTATATAATTGTATTTATCGGTGTGCAGTGTGCACTAATTATTACAATGTGCGTGATCCCTTTCCGGATTTGTCATCCTAGGATATTTTATATTTTATTTAAATTGTTATTATTAATCCGGGAGTCGGTAGGTTGAATTAATATTATTTGTATGTTATTAAATTTGTATATAATATTATATTATAGTCCTTAATACTATGTACAAGTTTCAAGTACCCACGAATAATATTTTTAGATTATAAAAAATAATTTTAAACGTTGTTCTTGGTTATTTAATATGTTATTTCACGTGTATATATATATTAAAAATAATACATTGATATATATTTGATATGCAGTCTAAATACATTTATGTATATTTGTTAGTTAATAATAATATACATACAATGTTTGACGATAACTCAAAATGTATATAGTATGTTTATATACGTATACGTACTCACATATTATACATACGTGTATTATATTATATTTTAAATATGAGAATTCCTAAAAAAAAGTTTGTTTTGTGAACAATAAATATAATATTATATTAGGTGGGCCTACAGTGACATAGTAATATTTCACTGGCCGAATTTTTCAGCCAATCCGCCACTGTGACTATGGTAATAAAATCCACCCCCTTATTATCCACTTAAAATTACCACCCGGTGCGGTCATAACCTTTGCACGTGTCTTAAGCCGTCCCTGACACAGACACCCCTACACAATGATTTGAATGCATCAACCCCCGCTGACAATAAGATGCTGATCCTGCAAGGACGATGCACACAAATACACAACCCGTACAAATATAATAAATAATAATATAATGTATTAAGTGTCTGGTTGTTGTCAGACGGTTGGCGTCGCACTGTCGCAGTCTCTGTCTGCATTCTTTCGGCCAGATAGTGATCTCCAAAACCTTTTGATCCCCAAATGTTCGATACCACCAGTATGTAAGCGTCACATCGAGTGATTAGTATTCATGATAGACGCGTACCCGGTCAGACGTCAAACGTACAGCGTAAAGAGCTATATAACTGCACGTAAAATAGGTAGGTAAATGTTTGTTTCATAATTGTCATGCATTCCGGTGATAAAATAAAATAAAATACAATTTGGTAATAATCATCATAACGTTTATACTTTTTTTTATTAATATTAGATCCAAGGAGATGGATGGATTCGATGATTTTCAACATTGTCGGGATAACGCTCATCGCACACGCATCGTACAGTACTCAACTCACAAATCACAATATAGGTAAGTTTCACATTATAATGTAATAGTGTATTTATATATTTGTACGATATTGAATGAAATATATCTAGAAAGTAAATTATTTTCGGTTAATAAGTTTGCTTTTCTCGTCGGTAGTGAACCCAAATAGATGGCCTTTGACAGATTTTAATATTACATATTAACTGACTTTAGGTAATATAAATGTGTATTATGTATATATAATGGTTTTTTAATATTTTATTTTACAACGCATTAAGCTGCGACGTCAACTAGTAGGTACTTATACGTATCTTAGTAGGTACTTTTTCTTTTATTATTTGGTACCAGTTTTATCAATAGCTAAAATTGACCACCGTGAAGCACTTGAACTATAAAAATTAAATAAGGTTTGCACAGTTTCACAGCCAGAGCTTAGAACCTTTATGATTTTTTTGTTTTCGGTTCCAATTCAGTTCTTCAAAAAATTAAAATTTGGTACCGGTGCTTAAAATTAAAGAATTAAGGTTTCGGTTCTGGTGACGGTAAACACCGGTATTTAGAGGTATATTTTTTTTTAAAAAGTAAAAAAAAACCAAGTATACACTTCATACATATTATATTATCTAAAATGGTAAAATCAAATTATACCTAGTAGCCTTATTGGGTTAGAGGACTTAGTAAGTTTACTATTTTTATTAAAAACATCCAAAACAAATTTTAAAAAATATGCTTGACTCATTTTATAAGAAGTGTAAGTCAGTGCATCATATAATTTGATAAAATCATGAATCAAACACTCAATGGTCTCTGTAAAAAGTGGTTTTCTTTAAATAATACCCTAGAATTTTTTATGATGAGCATGTGGCCAAGTGACACTTCGTAGTCCTTTTTATATATTAGTTTACTCAACACTTGAGAATGGAAGTTTGTCTCGATATATAATTTTAAATTATACCTAGGTTCTTGTAAATTAATTTTTGATACATAGGGAATTTGTAAAGGTACATAATTGTCTATTGAAAAGAATATTGAAATGATTCGTCATTGCTCAATAGATTCTAATTTATACAGCCCTTAGATCCTTGACTAACTTACTCTGTAGTGTTGGCCTTATAAGTTGTAAAATTCAGCTGAACTATTGACATTTATATCAGAAATTGTATAATAGGTACCTATATAAAGATTTTTTTTTCTATAAAAATCATATTTTGTGTAAATAGGTTCTTAATTTAATACTTAACTGATGTATTTTAGTATAAATTAAAATGAAAAAATCACTTCCCTACTAAAAGTTGTTTTGATTAAATGACTTTTTCGTATTTCAACTTTTAAGTTTCAAAATCTGAATTCATTTTTGATAATTTTTTGTCTAATTTAATATGAGACCATAATAATATCATATAGTATAATAAGAGACTAAAATATAATTTATTTTACTTTTAAATTTTAATCTTGACTAGACATTACAAAATAGTATTTTTGATGGTTTAAAAGATAAAATGTAAAGTTTATTTTTCATGTAAAATTCAATGTAATAAAAAATTAAAATAACCTTATGTTATATATTATTCTGGATATTATTCTTATATTCTGGATTTAAAAAACAGATTGACTGATCATATTATAATAATGAAATAAATATGTCAAGTTATTTATTATTTAATATTAGAATCTAAAATAACAACCACTTAAAACCTTAAGTCTTTAACACTTAAAATTAAATTAACTGTAGAATATTGTACTCAGATCCTCATAATATATTATAATATATGGGACATTACCATACATCAATTTATATTATTTACTACTGTTTGCTGCTCATACAACAATTAATTATCATTTCTTATTTATGCCATCGATTTAATAATACATAATTCATCGATTATCGTCTTTCATAACATGAAAAAACAGATCATTAAAGACTTCTTCCTAACAAAAATTTAGTAACAAATTTGTATCCAAAATGAACTTACGAGTTACAACTTACCACACGATGTATCACTAAATATGTCAAGTATTCCAAATTCCAACTTTTTAATAATTAATTATTTCAATAAATATTATTTTATTATAATATATTCATTTGTTACATATTCCTTGTATGAAAACAATAAAAAATTAAATAATAATTATGTAAACAATATTAATAATAACTAATAACTAATAGGTACTCTAATTTTTAAGTCTAGACATTAATTACTTACTTCTATCCAACTTATATAGAATATAGATAAATAAAATAGTAAAAAAATGATGAAATTAACAATCAAATATAAATATTATTATAATATATTCATATATTACTGATAAGTAACTATCACTTGTTTGGTATGAAAATAATAAAAAAATTAATACAAGTAAAATAGTAATTAAATATGAAATTAACAATCAAATCATTTTTTATATAAATTATCTGAATTATGTAATGCTAAATGCTTTTTAGTTACCTACTTCAAAATTCAAACAATTTATGTTCTTGGCTCCAAAAGCTGATCTTATAACCGCCACTGAGTTTAAAGTATCATCTCCTATACGATTGCGTTTTTTTTTTGTCGTAAAATCAGTTACAATTGAAAAAATTCTTTCTGCTTCAGCATTTAAGTGAGGAAGACTCAGGCATGATTTAGCCAGTTTATAAATGTTTTGATATAATTATGTATCAGAATAATCTTTCATGCTTTGTAATACAATACTAGAACTCATCAATAGGTAATAATAAATGTCTTGCTTTTTCATTGCCTTTTATTAAAACGTTCATACGTCTCTACTCACTATGTAATATGTTTAATTCAACATTTTCATTCAATTGTTCTATAGTAATTTCAAAATTTATATCTACTTCGACTGTTGCTACATGCAATACAATATTTGGATCTAGAAATTTGAGCTGCTGGGATAAATGATTATAAATTGGCTATCTCTTTTTTATATTTCTAGAGCAGCTCTTATGTAAAACTCTAAACACTTATTTTTAACTAATCCAGTGGCTTCATTAATAATATTTAAAACATTTTTAAAGAATAATAAGTACGCTTTGTTGTAATTATTTTCCATTGCTGCAAGAATATTTTGAGCAGCTAATAATTTGTCTTCTACAACAGCAAAAACGTGTAGTAATACAGTCCAACAATCTATACTTAAATACATTATTAAACAAAAAAGTGGATGTGGTATAGTGAGTCTTACTGGATAAATAATAAATATTATAAAATAAATATCAATATTCATGTTAACTTATGTTAATTATAACAATCCATTTGCAAATATACCAACCTAGTTAATGGGTGTAGGGGAAATGTTCACATAGTGTAACAAAGATAAATATAAGAGCTACAGCGCCTCTATAAAAAAAATTTGGTTCTAGTTGTGCTTATGCAACATATCACAAGAAATATTAAAATATTATAATATTATAAATGTATTTAATTAACTATTTGTGAGTTTCAATAATTATAGTTAACATAACATTTAAAAAGTTACTGCTATTATTTTATTTATAGCCTCTGAAGATTAATCTATTAAATTACCAGTAAAAATCTCACCATTAATATTTTGAGTAACAATATCAGTCACAACTTTTTCTGTTTTTCAAATTCTTCATCAAAATCATCAAAATTTTCATTTAGTAAATCAGATATTTCTCCATCATGAAGACCCGGATTGAAGGTTAACATATTTTCAACATCACTAAAAAAAATGTATCATATTTTTTATAATTTTGTTTGTAGCATAATACGAGGAAAACTATTACCTGTTATTATCATTATTGTCATTAAATGTTGAGGTAGTATCACTACCATCATCTACTAACTCATATACTGGTCCATCGATTTCTAAATCATTATTTTCAAACATATGTGTTTCAAATTCATTTTCAAATAAATGTATAGCTTTTAGCATACTTCCTCCGTTATCCGATATGGCGATATAATAGTGTATACTTGACTTATGTCAATTTTAAATATTTTTAAAACATTTTAAATCGTATCTTTTAAATATATACCTAAAAGAAAATATGTAAAGCGTTTGAAATTAATTTTTAAAAACTGAAAAACGTTCCATTACCAACACTAAATGTATATTTACCTGTTTGTAACTAAGTAAGTTCTATTAAGACAATTGTCTTAAGTATAATACTATTATCGACTATATATTGAATGTTAAACCCTAGGAGTGCTCTGTTCAGCCACGCGACTGCACCTAATTTTAAACTTATAAGCTTAAATTGTATGTCTTTAATTATTGTTTGTTTTATCTGTTCACATTCTTTGTGTAAATATTTTCCGTGAAATAAGGACAGAATTTTAAATTATTAAAAGTTAAAAGATATTTACTTACGGTATTCAATCGTGCATTTTCTTATTCGATAGCTTATAATAAGAATAAACCACAGATATATAAATATATGTATGTTTATATATCGTTGGAATAAACGAACATTAATCGATATTAAAGATTACTCGTTATCGCCGTTATCGACCCATTAGTCCTATTTTATTATTATAAGAAACTGTTCAGAAATTATATTTAAGGGTGTCGGTGTCGGTCATTTATTAAGGAGTAAAATGTAGGCAATTAAATGCACATGTTGTGTCTGCCTCGCGTGGAACGTGCATGTGTGTGATTATATAAATCGATATTAGTGTGAGTGAGCTATTAATAATTACATGCGAAAATAAAGATATTTACTCACACGCATGCACAAGTCAGTGATTGACTTCGATAACTATCATCGAAGCACTATTTTGATGAACAAAAATGCTTTTACAGGATAAACTCTCACGCCTCGTTGATATGTCGGATTTTGGTCATTTTTTTTTATCTGAAAGATTCTCGTTTTTGCAGGTTGGATCAAAACTCGAGTTTTTATTTTACTTTAAATAGTAGTAGAAAAATACGTTTGAAAAAGACCAAATATTGTGCATTATTCAAATGCATATTACAGCTTCTATAATTATAATTTTCAAAATCAGGCTTTGATCCGACCTATAAAATGTTCTCTAATTTTAAATAAAAAAAAAAATTAACGAAATCTGATTATTTTACAGGGCTTAAGAGTTTTTACTGTAAGACATGTTTTTATACTAAAAAACGCACCGGCTCCGACCCCTTGGAGCCTCGCTATGGTCATTATTTAAGGGAAAACATTTATGCAATTTCTAATCTTGTCTTAGCCGCCCGGGATCTATGTGTTAGTGTATTAGTTGTGAATGATTATTAGTGTGAGTGAAATTATCCCCTCTCTTTATAGCCAATGGAATAGATAAAGAATAATAATTCTTATTGTTTCAACAAAAGAGGTATATATTAAATTGGTATGAAATCAAGTGTGCAATTATATTTTTTGTATTTTAATAGATTGAGGAAATAATATAAAATAATCAGAATGGTTAAGCTAATGTGACTGAAAAAAATCATGTCTTGAAAATGAAAGAACAGAGGAAATAATCTAAAAAAAAAAAAGATAATATAAATATAAAAAGTGCAATAAATAATAATACAGGTGATTTAGTTTTTTTTTATTTAATACAATATTTATATTTTATTATATTTTAATATATTAAATATCTATTATAGGTATAAAATTGATATTTGTCTGTCTGTATGTCCTCTATGCATTCCAAAACAGCTGGACTGAGTTTGATAAAATTGTGTGTATGTGTTTGAGTGGTTCCCTGGATGATTTATATATTTACAATTGGATCTGCTAGTAGTATAAGTATCTTACACGACAGTACTGATTTTTATAATGAATGTTTTAAAATATTCACTAACAACGAAAATATTAATGTCTTCGTGATAAAGAAAAAACAATTTTAAAGGGACATTACATAACTTAAAAAAAATAAAATACATTTAAAATATATAACATATTTAAATTGTTATCGTTTAAATTTAAACCCAAGTCAATTCTATATAATTTTTTTTTCGTAATACCGGTTGCGTATTTTAAGCATTTTTTTAGTTTTTATATGATTTTCAATAAAATGTTATTTGTTGGATCAAAAAGCGTTAAAATATAATGCTGCTGATATATTGTTACAAAAGTAGTAGAAAAAAATACATAAATTAAAAATACATATGCCCAATTTTTTTTATAATCAATTAAATTTCGAATTTTGACAATTTTAATTCGAATTTTTACGTGTTAATGAATCTGTTATTGATCTTGGATTCAAGCTTACCCGCTCACTTAATCCACGCCCACATATTGACATGGTATGTTGTAAGGCCTTGAAATCTCTTGGATTTATCAACAGGTTGGCTAGGGATTTTAAATTACACTCGTCATTTAAACTACTATATTGTACTTTAGTACGATCTATATTAGAATACGGTGTGGTTGTTTGGAGTCCTTATACTGCTAATGACTTAGCTAATGACACCCTCCGCACGACTATTCAGCTGTTGCTGCTAAATTAGGTCTCGTCTCTCTAGCTGAACGCAGGCGAATGCTTTGCGTAAAATTTCTAAAGGGAATGTTGTCTGGTCAAGTTGATTCAACTGATTTATTATCCTTACTGAATTTCAAGGTCCCTCCCCGTCAAAACCGTTCTAGTGTTTCTTTTCATGTCCTTATATGTCCGAGCAATTATATGAAAAATGAGCCTATTAGGCGTTTAATGTTAATGGCCAATGAGGATCCCTCTATAGATATTTAATTTTACTATTTGTTAATCTTTTTTCGTTTTTTAATATTTATCAGCTTTAGCGACCTAATCTAATTAACCTTATTTATCTATCATTATTTGTAATCAAACTTTTTAGTCTGTTATGAATATTTTGTAATTATGTAATATGTATACATTTTCAAAAGGGTTTCTAACCCGTTTATTATTATAAAATAAAACAAAAAATAAAATCAAAAATTTAAATTCAAAATTAACACCATCCATTACAGTGACCCACTTGTGACCTACTATGCCTACAGCAAAGTGACACCAACTTGCCCACCTTTTTAATTTGAGTTTTTCGGCATGACATAGGTATTTTCTTTTTTTTCAGTCGGGGCCTCGCTATGGCATTGATTTAAGGAGAATCATTTAGGCAATTTCTAATCTCGTCATCACCGACCGAGAGCTATGTGTGTGGTGTCCATGCGGGTTAATTGTAGGGGTACGGAGGGGTACTCGCACGCATATGTCAGTAAGTAATATTGTGATCATGAAAAAATGTTTATTTTTCATTCAAACATACGGTTCTAATTCCAATAATATGTCGCAATGATTACTTCGATTTGCATAATTCTGACAAAATATTCTTTTTTTCCATGGATGTACCAGGGATCGATCGAGGCACATTTTTTAAATTGTATTTAGTTGATTAAATATTTAAGTCAGAAATTCTTGATTTTTTGAGTTTTTTTACAAGTTTTATTGCAATTTAAATTACAAAAATTAAAAATGTGGCTCGATCGTTCCCTCATATATTACGGACAATCCGAATATTTTTTCAGAATGAAATTCGTGATAATTGTCGACACGTATCGTTGGAATTAGAAACAGTAGTTTTTAACAAAAAAAGACGTGGTAGTGAGGCCTCTTAATTGAAATGTAAAACAATAAACGAAATTTACCTTATATTACGTGAGCACTCGCGCATCGCGTAGGTATAGTACCTATATATGCTAATACCGATCCGCAGTGTATGGACCCACAATCTTATATACACATTTCACATAGTACACAGACACAATATATGCACTGGTACCTACAAAGATTATTATTGGTCTATAATGACGATTATGTAAAATTTTTCAACTTTATCTTAATAGATAATTTTTATATTCTTAAGATCAGTTTGAATTATTAATATATCATGATAATATAGATAAGGTACCTAATATGAAATAAAAATGTACCTACCTACCAACGCAAAATTATTATTTATATTGTATTTGCGTCGAATTTCCACTTTTAACTATTGTATAGCCGTATAGGTACCTAGACTACTGTATTTCAATAGGTACAAGGAGTTGTTACTTAAAATGTATTTTCTTGGACAAGAGTGAAAACTTGGTGATAAAATGCTTAACTTACAATTCACACACAGATCTCATATTTATGTAAGTAGGTACCTACTTCTTCCACGCATTATCAATGTACTTTATACCATTAGTTTTATGATTTATCATTTGGTATGTTTTTGATCTTAGAGTTCAAAATCGTCAAGTCTGAACACAATATAGGAACCTCTGGCAAGACATTGCGCTCTGTAAGTTCTTAGTGTTGTCGAATGTGTGTAAATATAATGACATTACTTACTTATCGTAAGTTCCATCTTGTCAATTATGAGAATAAGTCATAAATAAGCATCGTTTAAGTATTGACGTAGTTACAAACAATGTATACCTATATAGGCTACACGTGGTAAAGTACCTATAATATGATATGATATGAAAGTGGATAATTACGAATAATGACGTTAAATTAGTAATTGTATTGTTAGGTAGGTACTGTACAATTTTTAACTGGGTACCTAGATAAACATTAAAATATTTGATGATGTATTTAATTGAAATTGAAATACTAAGTGTACATACATTTTTTGTATTAAAATACTGTGATTGAACGATTGAATGTTTATGAGTAGTAAAATATTGGCGGATCGTATTACGCTTATTTTAATAGAACTGTATTCTGTGAACGAAGTATTTTCATTGGTGTTAGGTGTGCAAAGTTAATTAATTTGTTTTTAAATTAATATATAATAATTAAAATTGAGAAGAATACTCAATATCATTAATTAGGTATATAAAGGGTTGACAAGTGGGTACTGGTGTACTATAAAGTAGGTGAAAGTGAAATTCGGAGGCAGTGCCGCAACTTGGTACATATTGGTGGGTGTGCGATCAATAAATAGGGCCCAAGTATAGAGGCGCAATTATAGTAGAGGGGAGGGGCTTTAGCATATGTAAGTGTTTATGGGAAAGAAATCCATGTTGTATTGAAACGTAAAAGTCGGACCCATTTTTAAATATTGAATTCGACTACTGCGTACAATCTAAATCTACGTCAATACTCGTTATAGACTGGACCGCTATACACTCTGCACATATGTTTAAATAGCTTGGTTAACGATACGCACCAAAAAAGTTAAAAATGCATCTATCCCCCCTCCTTGTGTGTGCGTTGCTGTCCTCTACCATGAAGTGAACGGTTGTATACAATTTTACAACTGCGAATCCGTCCCTCCACGGTCGATGGTAGAGACAACATTGTATTGTACGTCACTTATAATGCAGTCAGCGATTATTTATGTGTGAGTGGATCATTTATATTTAATATAATACGTTTGAAATGTAAAATTGAAAATCTCTACAGGATACTGTTAAAATATCTATGGTGTAGGTATTCTTGAACGTGAGACATCCACGTATATATATATATACGTTATTTCAATTTCGAACCTAAAATAATTTTCTCCACAAATTTTCTCAAACTCATTAGGTTTAAAATTCTCACGTCACATATAAAAATTACACACGATTTAAAATATATACAAATTCAAATACAATAATATAATTAATTCTGCATTATTATCAAAATATAATATATATTATTTACAATATACCTACGATATATACATATTATATATAACAATAAGATACAATTGATTTATTACGTGTTTATGTGTATACCTATTTTGTGTGTTTGTAAATTTATAATAAATTAAAACTAAACAAATATAAAAATATAATTTAAATATAACTAAAAAATAGTGGTTAGTAGTTACAATAATTAACAATAATTAACAAATAGTTTACAATATTTACACTACAATACATTTTTCATAATATTTTACATCTTATATTTTTACATAATTTCGTCTATTTAGACTCATACCGCGACCCTTCGTCATGCACTTCATCGCATATTCCGTCCATTTTGAATGGTCTATGCTTGGATTGTCAGTGCGATATCGAAGGGTGACTCGCGATCCTAACTTCAGTCCAGCCATAAGTGCCTCCCGAATTTCTAGCCCCGTAAGGGGTGGCTGAAGTAGCTCTCCGTATATGATAGTGGCTGTTCCTATCGGTATTTCATTTGCTACAGGTGGTCTGTTGACACAAAATACTTCCAACAGTTTTTTTAATCAAAATTTCCAATTCCGGCAAATAAACTGTTGGAATATATCCATAAGTCAAATCATACACCATAATATCATGTTTATAATTGGATGATAAGTTCTCAATAACCGGTAAGTTTAATTTATTGATTGTATGTGTTTTTAATGTCTCCCCAGTTTAGACGGCTCTATTGAAATATTTATATTATTTATTTTTTCAATTCTCTGTAATACATAGGTAATCTAATTAAAATTATTTGGGCATTCAAGCTTAATTACTTGTTCCTCGTATTCTGTTAATGTATATTTTATGTGTTCAAATTTTTGAATACATTTAACCTGAAATTGTTTATCTTTTATATTTAAAATACCAATCTTATCATATTTTTTTCTTAATGCAGCAAAATATTTTTCATTTAATGCATTTTTGTACATTTTTGTAATATTATCCTCCAAATAATCATTATCGTTACTAACGTAATAAATGTAATAATTTTTGTCAACGTTAGTTCCGTGATATCGTACATTTTCCAAAACAGAATTGCCTGTTAACGCTTCAAACACAGTTAGATTTTTTGATTTAGATTTTGTCACCCTATCCGACTTTGGAATGTATCTTAATTTGTTTTCGTAATTCATAATAAAGTTGTCGATATCCGAATCAGAATCAGAACCACTAACAGAAATAACGTCATTATCATCATCAGTATCGCTAACATTATCATTAACGTTATCACTTATATTATCGTTATCATAACCACACTTCTTATCTAATTTATTTTTTTTATCCAATACCAATCTATGAATTTTAATATTTGGATTAAATACCGTGTCCTTTTCTTTTGGATTAATAATAAATTGTTCAGTGAGCTCTTCTTTATAGATACCATTTGAATCCATGAATCTGATTCTAGACATTTTTCAAAAAAACAATAATTATTAATAAATAAGTCTAAGTAATAAATGATGAAATAAATACATACATTCTACGTATAAGATTTTTGAAATCTTTACACATTTTTCTAATGTTATTTTGAAAATTCAAATTGTCGAATGCAATGTTGGAAATACGTCTATTTTTAGAAACATAACCAACAATTAATTTTAAATAATATATGTGTATATTGTAAAAGTTCGCACTTACAATTCATCAATCGAATAGTTTCTCCACATATATAACCACTTGGCACTGTGCTGAAGTGAAACATTGATTGTTTCAAACGATTCTGGAAAGTCAGGAGCTGTGTACCGTAATGTCCTAAAATAATAAAAAAATTGGTTACGAGTTGAATATTTCATTATTTATTAATCTAAACTTAAAATATTTTAGAAATGTTATGTATCATGTAATTTGTATATATATATATGATATACCTACGTAAACAATTTGATTATTTTGTACTCAATGGTTATTTTTTTTCTATAAATGTCTTTAAAATTGTATTTGTTGGGCAAAAAAAGATTGAAAATTTAATAGCAGATTTATTGGAAGTTTGTCTACCTTCGTCAACATAAAAATTTCTACAGGAAGGTGAATTTGAATTTTACTAGCGTTTAACGGGTTAGTAATACTGGGTATACACGCGTGAATATTAAAACGCTGAAAAATTAAGTGAAAAATGCTTAAAAAAATAAATTTAAAACGATATATGATTGTAAAAGTGAGGGTTATCAAAAATAAAATGCTTATAAAACGATATAACTACGTTTAATTTTGATATGCTAATAAAATAAAATAAGTTCAATTTAGTTCTTATAAATTTATAGACGAGTTTTACAAGACTAATGTACAGCTTTTGTTAAATTTTCATACCTTAGCTATGAAAATTGATAAATTAATTAATTTAAATTTCAACTTATACCTATTGATTGAGAAAATAAATTCAGTACAATGTATTTCTTATACGTTTGTATCCAAGTTTGATAGACAATTTTAAACCATAGATTTTAAAAATTTTTTTTTATGTGCCAGTGGAACAGGGTAACGACGAGAATTGAAAAAAAGCATTTTGACGCATTCTTACCATGGATACATCCAACGTATTTGGTGGAAAACCCATTGACAAAACGATATCATTTTTGTCCAAGTTAAAATCAAAACTATTTAATGAGGTTGTGGTTACATGTAACATTAAATATTTATGTAAAGATTGTCGATTACGTAGGTCAAAATGATGTCAAAATGATCATTTAAACAAACGTCCTATGTCATTAGTTAGGGCTATACAATATTATTCAAAAATTTACACGAAGAGGTCATTAGAGAGTTGGAAATTTTAGCATTGATGGACGTTGAACGCGATATGCGTGATTATTATGAAAAGTTGTACGTAGAGAAACCCGATAGTAACCATCAATTTTTCAAAACGAACATACTTGCCAAATCACCGTTATCTGTATTTAAAAATGATTACGCGCTTTCCGGAAATAGTTACTGGTACAAAATACTGTACTTGGTACTAGAGCGTCTACATAAACCTTCCGTTACGTATATCCACTCATTTGTCCTTAAATTAAATATAGATTCACATACTTTAATAAAAAAAATCCCTACAAATCTTTTCATCAGTAGTAATGACCTAACATGTGATAATACCATAGATCCAATAGCTTCCTTTATCATGGTGTACATCCATACATTACGTAACAGGTTTGAAGAAAAAAAAAAGAAAATAGACTCATATGATTTAGGAACAGATTTAACGAAACACGATTGGCAAGTGTTGTTTATATTTGTCGAAACGTCAATTTTTTGTAAATGGAATAAAATATCCTTTGAAGCTTTATTTTACTTTCACGATAACTTACAACCATCGGTTTTTCATAATACCAGGACAAAATCCTATGATGTAAGTGTTAAAATATATTCAAACGAAGACTATGTTCCACTGGTTGATACAGTATGATGATGATCCTGATATTAATGAAACGAAAAACGATATATTTTATTTAGATTTAGCATCTCCGATTGTACAGTTAAATAATTATTGTAGAATAGTTAGTCAGGTTATAAGGGATAGGTTGGATATAGTAAATTGGGGAATCGACTAAAAATATTATTTTTATGTTAATTATTTAACTATTATTATTATTTAATAAATTGATTAAATTCTATAATTAAAATGTTTATATGATTTTGTAGTAATCACCATTTGCTCGCGCTTTTTCTGTACAGTTCCACACTGTTAACTATTTTATTTAATTGTATTTAATTGTATATATTTGTAACATAACAGTGTTTTTTTAATTTGAAATAAACTTTCAAGCCTCAACAATATATAAAATAAACACGAAAATTATGGGCTTACAATTATTTCAGTACATTTTACATAATTAATATTATATTTTTTCCTATAATACAAACAAACAATAAATCATATGAAAAAATTACAGAAAATATTAATTAATAACATCAATTGTGAAAAAGTTGGGTCAATTTTCATCAAATTTTTATCATATAAGATGAATCATTCATTATTTATAATTTGTTTAATACTATTCATTATGATGAACATTTTGGAGCATTTAATGTTATGTTAACTTCTGAATTAAAATGTACAAAATTAAATGATTTGGATAATAGTTTTCCTGTTCACCATTTCTAATGGAAGTGTATTTATAAAAATATATACATAAATTTGAAAAACTATTTAATATTTTTATTTGTGAATGTTCTGGTATAATTTGTAAAACTTCGTGTGACTTTCATAGGCGGTCCCAGGATTTTACTTCACGTGCAGCATACCTAGATGGCTAAGTTCTATATGTTATGGGTAGCGGAAATGTGTACGAGTTAGATTTACTGAGTATCAATGAACCATAATTTACTTTGGGCTATTTTATATAATTGTTGTAAACTAGTAATTTCCTTTCCTTCTAACT
>NC_042493.1:243036-248559 GCF_005508785.2 Acyrthosiphon pisum | reverse complement strand
CATTACATTAAGTATTTTTATTTAAATTACATTCGCGTACCCGGGAGCCGGTTGAAACGTCGACAGTCAATATATATATTGACTACAAGTTAAAATGTCGACGAGTCATTATATCGACCAGTACAAAATGTCGACAGGTCAATATGTCGTCAAATTACATTAAAATAAATATATAAATAAGTAAATAAAAAAAAATATTATAGGATATAAATAAAATAAAATGTATGACAATATGTCAATATGTCGACAAATCAAATTAAAATAAATATATGAACTATGTAAATATAAAAAAATATTATAGGATATAAATAAAATAAAATTTTAATGTAATTTTAACTTCATAACTTATTTTAACAACGTGGAAAAGAACACGTTACTCCATAGAAATTACTTTTAAAAGAAACTTCGTTACAATTGCGTTAATTTAAAAAAAATATAATGAAATTACTACAGCGTTACTGGCTACTGCAATAGTAATTTCGCTGCAGTAATTTGTTATTTTCGTTACGTTACTACTCAACACTGCAACTAACAACTAAGTTCATCTATTAATAGATCGTGAAATAACAAAGATATATAAATTATAAAATATCTACCTTATGGGTTATGAATAATTATATGATTTCAACCAATAAAATAAAGTGGTGGTTGAAATGTCAGGTGCAGCACAGGCTGCAGAGGCTGCACCCGTAGGACCGCCTATGGTGACTTTATTTCTTTATGTGAATGGATTTCAGGAGAAACACAATGGTAAAATATATGCATCCATGGTTCAGTTATAGAACTATAACATGACCGTATTGTTAGAACACATGAACGTTCGGATAAAGGTAATCCTAGGTTAGCCAACCACGTGATGTGTATTTCTGGATTTTGACGTACTATAGATGCTGCAATATTTAATTTCGTATCTCGATCAAACTGTCCGAAAACGATCCTGGCAAACTCAGCAGGAACCATAGGTGCTTTTGGTTCAGCTACCGTCATAGCACCGCGACAATTATAATTGTAATCGATACCATTTTTGTTGATAATTGTACTGGTATTTTGTTGACGAAGATAAAACAGTGTTAAATTTAAATATTAATAGTAAAATACTTTTTAATGGTTAAGTTATATATAAATTATATCTAAATTCATTTCCAAACGTTACAAACAGTTTTTTTAATTTTAGGTTTTTTGAACAGAAGTCCAGCCATATTTTTTACATAAATATGAATAATGCTCTTTAGATTTAAGCTTTTTGCCAAAATGTATAGATAATTTATTGTATGTAGTACCGTATACATCATTGACTTTAGTTAGTGTTGGAAAATGGGATCAATTACTTTATCATATTTGTCAAACAGGAGTGGTGCTCTAAACCTATCACTAACTTTTTGTATTAAAATGTCTTTAATGTTTTCAAAGATTAATTCGTTTGTCTCTAACATTTTAAAAATCAACTTAATACATGACACACAACAACTTATTGCGGTTCCAGAATCAACTATCATATTTTGCGATTTGGATTGATTCCTTAAACACAACGCACATAGAAATCCATATCTATTGGTTTTCGAATCTGAAATCACTTTACTAGATTTTATACCAAAACACCTAGTACCATCAATTATTAAAAAATCATTTCCATCTATCGATGTAAAGCGGTCGATCTCAACTAAAGGTGTGTTATTTTTTTAGTTTATTTACTAAGTTATTTATGTTTATATTTTTTTCGCATACATTAGCTTTATAGTGACTATCGTTATTTGTATTAATATTTTGTTTTTCTGTTATATTTTCTATGTGTTGTTCATCGGGTAAAAAAATTAATTTACATTTTTTTTTGTAATTTACAACATCTGTGATTTGTTTACGTTTGTTTAATTTTTTTAATATTGCAGCCGGTGCCTGTTTGCAATCGTGGAATAATTTTATACCTAAATCTTTACACAAAATATCTTTTTCCCTAGACAATGTCTCGAAATCATCATCCACACAATCACTATCTCCGCTCATGTCATAACATTTCTTACCTTCATTGCATATATTTTCATTATTTTCGCTTTCATCTTTCGTTTCACTACAACTCTCTTCACTATCTGAATATGATTTGATTTTTTTTCGTTTAATTAGTTTTTTTCGTTTAATTCTACCTTGTTTATCCCAATGAGATGGAAAAAGTTCTTCGTCATTAGTATCTGTAGTATTTAAACTAAAATCATATACATTTAACTTTTCATTTTTGTAGTCCTTATCATCGACGGCATCTTCCAACCATGGTAATGATTTATTTTTCGAAACAGTTATCTTTTATTAATTAATTTACGGAATAAAAATTCCTTATTTAGTACAGCACACAACAATAATTCAGTAAGATAAGATAATTAACATATACAAGGCGATGGCCTAAAAATACAGCAGAATTACAGGTACAGTAAATAAACTATAATAATTAGAACACAAGTAAAATTACATACAATAAATGTACAAAAAATAACACAATATTAAGGTAAACTGAGAAAGATGGGGTCCTCGTTAGCCAACCGCATCATTCGGTCAATTGGTTTGTTTTTACCGTAATTGGTGCAGTAGAGAGGTACAGTAAAAGGAACTCGAGACCTTGTGGCCCGATGTGGAACTTTACTTGGTCGAGCAGTGAAGGGGCATTTATGGGACCATCAATTAACTTTTGTAAAAAGGCCAGGTTAGCTTTAACGTGTCTATCTGCTAAAGATGTAAGGCTAAGTGCGCGCAATACTGGAGTATAGTCATGAGGTGGTTGGACAATTTTTAGCATGTAAGCAGCAGACGACAGAAAGCGCCTTTGTACTCGCTCTAAGTGGCAAGAATTAGTTACCACAAATGGGTCCTTCGCATACCCTATTCTCTTGAGAGATCCAGACAGCTTGAACTCATTCATGGTGCGCATTACAAAGCGGTTAAACTTACCGGTTATTGAGAACTTATCATCCAATTATAAACATGATATTATGGTGTATGATTTGACTTATGGATATATTCCAACAGTTTATTTGCCGGAATTGGAAATTTTGGTAAAAAAAATATGTTGAAATCGAGAGAATCACAACCAAATATTTGAACATAATTGAAGGTGAAATTGAAATGATGTTTTTAGGTTACTGGAAATTGGAATCTCAAGACTTAAAAAATTATAATGAGGGTATTAATCGAAAGGACAAAAAAAATATTCTATCTCATATAATATATAAAAAAAATAAAAAACTGTTAACCAAAGCTATTCAATTTGTAATTTTTTTTTGGTAGATTTCGGGAATCACGATGTATAACGGCTTTATCGTTGGTATATCTAAAAAACAATATAATAACAATGTTAACAGCATTTAATTTTACAAGTGATGTTTTTGAAGGAGTGGCCATGTTATTTGCCGAATCAAACATACGCAATTTATATTTTCCCCACACCCACAATATCTTAATTAGAAATGTAAAGTACCAGGGAATAAAGCGGTTATTATGATTTTTGAAAAATAAAACCGACGTTTCTGATGTTAAGTTTATTTTTAATATGCTCGATAACAATATGTCCCAACTCGATGAAAGTGACGAAGACGACGTAGGAGAGCTCACTGAACAATTTATTATTAACCCAAAAGAAAAGGACACGGTATTTAATCCATATATTAAAATTCATAGGTTGGTATTGGATAAAAAAAATAAATTAGATAAGAAGTGTGGTTATGATAACGATAATATAAGTGATAACGTTAACGATAATGTTAGCGATACTGATGACGTTATTTCTGTTAGTGGTTCTGATTCTGATTCGGATATCGACAACTTTATTATGAATTACGAAAACAAATTAAGATACATTCCAAAGTCGGATAGGGTGACAAAATCTAAATCAAAAAATCTAACTGTGTTTGAAGCGTTAACAGGCAATTCTGTTTTGGAAAATGTACGATATCACGGAACTAACGTTGACAAAAATTATTACATTTATTACGTTAGTAACGATAATGATTATTTGGAGGATAATATTACAAAAATGTACAAAAATGCGTTAAATGAAAAATATTTTGCTGCATTAAGAAAAAAATATGATAAGATTGGTATTTTAAATATAAAAGATAAAAAATTTCAGGTTAAATGTATTCAAAAATTTGAACACATAAAATATACATTAACAGAATACGAGGAACAAGTAATTAAGCTTGAATGCCCAAATAATTTTAATAAGATTACCTATGTATTACAGAGAATTGAAAAAATAAATAATTTAAATATTTCAATACAGCCGTCTAAACTGGGGGAGACATTAAAAATACATACAATCAATAAATTAAACTTACCGGTTATTGAGAACTTATCATCCAATTATAAACATGATATTATGGTGTATGATTTGACTTATCGATATATTCCAAGAGTTTATTTGCCGGAATTGGAAATTTTGGTAAAAAAAATATGTTGAAATCGAGAGAATCACAACCAAATATTTGAACATAATTGAAGGTGAAATTGAAATGATGTTTTTAGGTTACTGGAAATTGGAATCTCAAGACTTAAAAAATTATAATGAGGGTATTAATCGAAAGGACAAAAAAAATATTCTATCTCATATAATATATAAAAAAAATAAAAAACTAAACGATATGCCAACAGACCCTTGTAATAAAAATATTAAAAAACTGTTAACCAAAGCTATTCAATTTGTAATTTTTTTTTGGTAGATTTCGCGAAACACGATGTATAACGGCTTTATCGTTGGTATATATATATATAACGGGTAAGAATTCAGAACAATTTTTTAACGTTAAACATGGGTTGGGGATAAATCTATAGAAAAGTAAAAGGTTCAATGTATTTCTTTTTAGGTTCTACTCTCACGTCTCATAAAAATTCATATTTTTACGTTCTATACACCTGCGGATTCTCAAGAAAATGGTGAATCCGAATAAATATCTTGCGAGAAAATGTGTAGGTACATTTTCCACGACGTGAGGATGATAAGCGCACAGAAACATTGTACGTGATCCAGTCTCGCGTATAATGTTAATTAAATCTTTTAAAAATGTTTTTAAATCCGGTAAAGTTGTACGATAATTTAGGCTTATGATCCGTATAAATATTACACACGATTTAAAATATATAGAAATTCAAATACAATAATATAATTTATTAATATAATATAAGATAATCATTTCCCATCTGAGGCATTGGATAAAAAACCCGTTCATTGCTTACGGAAAATCATCCGCGGATGGATATGTGTAGAATGAATATTATATAAATATTACTAAATAATTATTTAAAAAACACAAAAATAAATAATTTAAAATATTTGTTTTTCTGTTTAATAATAATATACGTACCTACAGTTATTTCAATTATCATTTATTTGTATATATTTGTAACATAACAGTGTTTTAGATTCTGAGTGGAACGCTTTTTTTTTGTTTAGCTGTAGTTTATTAGTAGGCCAATCGTACGTAGTATACAGTTTATCAAATAACACCCTAGTTGGTAATTTTCTGCCAAATTTTTAGAAACTTT
>NC_042493.1:240504-242936 GCF_005508785.2 Acyrthosiphon pisum | reverse complement strand
ATTCTAAGTATACGGATAAACATTGTGAAGTGATTTCATCGGTGCATAAATGTTTTCTAATTGCGTACAATCACTATTAAAGAATAATGGTGCTTTAAATCTATCATATAGTTTTTTAATAATTATTGCTTGCAAATCTTCAAAACTGCGTTCTTTATTTTCAATTATACTACAAATCAACGTTTACAGTCCAAACAACCAGCATTAATATTATTCTCATCAACCATAATGTTGGTTTGACATATACGTTTAGATTGACATTATATACAACCGTCTTTAGTACATCCTCCTTTTTTTAACGTATCATTCTGAACCATTCCAAACGTTTTAATACCGTTCAACATCTTATACGTCTCTCCGCTTTCGAGCGTATAGCGGTTTTGGGTGATGGTAGCGTTAATTCGTACTTTTCCCCTCATCGGTTTGATTTTTTTCACAACTATTTGCGTAGGTTCTAATCCCGCCTGTTCACTGGTACGTTTGTTTGTTTTTTTGCATAGGAAATTGATTGAAATTTTGTCAAGTTTATTTGGCAACAATCATTCTTTAGCAACTCACATTCACGTTGCAATTGACTTTGCATTAACCTTGAAGTATCTTTTTTTTTTTTCCATTTGTAATAATTGAATTTCATTTTTCAGATAGTTGATTTTTGTAATTGTCTCAGAGTTTAATTCCAGACATTGCACAATGTTTATAAGTTGTGGTAATCGATTATTACCCACATTATCGGTATCGGTATCGTCATCGGTATCTTTGAAACTATAGGTACTACTCATACTGTCATTACCGCTGCTAGTACTGCTATACTACTTCTACGGTTTTCCTCACATCTTTATTGTATTCGAAATCCATCAAAAATATCTGCTTATCAGTGGCTGATACATAATCTGGATTTCGACTGTGCACTAACCAAGATATAACTTTATCGTGCACTCCCGTTAGTTTTCATTTTGTAACAGAGATTCTGTTCGTATCTGTCAGCTGGTTTGTGAACAAGTTAGACCATGAAACGATGACTTCGGGGAACACTGACGTACAATAACTGGACCCAAGGCGTAATTCAATTGGTTATGCGCCAACCTGAAAATTGAATGCAGTGTATTGTGTTCAATGTCAAAATTAGATATTTGTGTTTGAGTCAACGCACTTATTTTTAATATAATATAAGATTTAAATTTCAACATTATATCCGTATCATAATTGAACGTTAAGAGGTCAATTTCATAGTATTCTAAAACCTTTCTATTATATTTGTCGAAAAAACATCTGGAAATTACTTCGTCTAGTTAACTTGTAGAAAGATACAATCCACTATCTATTACATAACGAGTTACCCAATGATTTATCCACATGAAAAAGTTATCGATCATCGCACACAACTTGAACGGGATATCGTCATGGTCAACGTAAAATCGGTTCAATAACTTAAACACGTCTAATTTTGTAAATATAGCTTAATGTTTAATATTTTTTTTTTATCACCTAGTATGTAACTTTCGTTGAAAAAGTGACTACTAAGTTCAAGTTTATCTTCACGAAATGACGATGTCAACGTGAAAATCCAATTATACCTATATACTCTTTCGATTCTTCATCAGGAAATTAAACGTGTGTCCAAAAATAAGTTTGTGTATGTTAAAATCGGAAAAAAATCCCGACCAATATTCCAAGAACTTGGTACTGATAAAGTCAGCGAGATCAGATATTATTGTTTTTAATACGTACAAGCTTGCGGTAGTCACTTGGTTCAGATTGTTAAATTTTGCATTTTTTTTCAATGTATTAATTTTTATTCGGTAATTTTCTTTTTTATCTGGGGCACAGGTGTGAGTATCCAACTCCTCAAATAATTTATGTGTCAGATATAGTAACATTTCTTTTTTGTATGGTCGAGTGTATTGTTCCTTGTACTCCTTAAGGTCTTGTGTCTCTAATCTCCAATACGCCAAAGCCATCACTTCCAACTCCCCCTCTATGATATCGTACGTTTCAGTGCTCCTTGCCGTGTGCAATTGCATTGCCATTGACTTAATGTCCACCATATATACATGCGGGATCTCACCGTATTTAAGTTTATATTCTGTTACGTTATTTCTATGTTTTACATGGTGGACTTTTATTGGTGGAAATGCTGCAGCTTTAGACGTATACAATTTTAACGCATCGCCCAGCTTGGAACGTGCGATTTTAAACGTACATTCTTTTTTCCACTCTATTTCTTTAATTATCTCTGATATAGAAATATAATCTCCGGTGCAGGTATCCTATGTATGTTTGTAATCATCTGAACTGAACACTGACGCTTTACCGTGCTGGACTTCGATTAGATTTTTAATGTATTTTAAATCTACGACTTTTAAAATTGATTTTCCTTTTTTTTTTTAATATTTCCCAATTTTTGGGAGCAATACCAGTGTTTGCGATGAATT
>NC_042493.1:239402-240454 GCF_005508785.2 Acyrthosiphon pisum | reverse complement strand
GACCAAGTTCATACCAAATCTCTTAAATTGTTTACTAATATTATTATGAGCCAATAAACAATTTTGCTTTACTTAGAAGCCCAGGAGTATGAAAAATTTATTTCAAAATGATGATACAGTTTAATCAAAATGTTCGTTTTGCAGTTATGCAAAATATGAGTAAAGATATAACATGTATTCAAAAAATTAAAACAAACTTTCCAAACACCCCAGACTTAAAGTATAGTAAAATTTAAAAATGGTGTTAATAATATTATATGAATTTCACACTAGATAATTATTATGACAACACCAATCATTGAGCATTTATACTATTGTTCTTATTAGTAATAATTGAAATATAATTATTGATCACATACCTATTTTTTTTTAAGTTCATTATTTGATTTACACAATCTACATACTATGTGTGTATTAAACACAACATACATTATTTTATCTTTTGAGTTGTAATGATTGATGTTGTCACCTCATTTAAATTAATTATAAAATATTATACAATTTACAAAACATTAACATTAGCAACATTTTTTTTTTCAATACACATCATTGGTGATATGTTTTTAGTCCAGCTAGATTTTTTTCCACTTCTTTACAATTATCTTGATTATCTAAAAAATTTAATTCTCACTATAATAATTAAATAATATTACAATTAAAAATATTTATACATACTTAATTTGTTTTGTAGTCTGTTGAAATATTTAAATCCAATATGTGAAACATTATTTTTATTTTGTTGCCATTTTCAATTGTAATTAAACATACAGGATCTTCTGAATTGTATGTGATAGGTAGTTTCAAATCATATTTAAATTTAAAGTAGCATAATATTTAAATCTTCTGATTTTAGTTTAAAACCACAAATTCATGCCAATGAATTAATATCAAATTCAACTAGAATATATTATGATTCCAAATTGTTTTAACATAGGTCAGATTTTCATAATTTACATATATCATAGTGAAATATACTATGACAAACACTTAAAACACCCTGTACATATATCCTTCAAATCATCCGTCATCAAAACAAACTCTACAATAACTGG
>NC_042493.1:236776-237337 GCF_005508785.2 Acyrthosiphon pisum | reverse complement strand
GCGAGTAGGTACAATGATTATCCCTATTATACCTTGGGTTCAAACGATAAGGAATTTATTACTTTTAACTTCTGGTCTTTATAAACGATAAGTATTATTATGACCACTGGCGAAATCACCTTCCGTGGGGCGAACGGCGGACACCCAAGCAAATGGATATTATACAATACATTTAGGGGCACAATTCAACCTTACTGCGCCTACTTGAATTGATTTTAAAATGTAATACCTTTTGCCCTGGGGCATAAAAATCGTAATAACTGCGGTATCTACTGACGAGATACAACACAATATTTACTTTACACACAAATACCTCCCAGAACAACTCAACTTTGAGAGCGATATCTCATCAACGGATTAACGAAAAATGAAAATTTAAACGTGATAATTCATAAAAAAAATAGCATTATTAATTTATGAAATTTTAAGTATAGGTTACCATTTGAAAATCAAAAGTTGATAGTAGTTTACCTAATTAATATAAGGGTGAAAAATATAAAACATTTATACAAATGTAGAAATACATAAAACTAAAATTAAAAAAAAAAAAAAAATCTAAAA
>NC_042493.1:236243-236676 GCF_005508785.2 Acyrthosiphon pisum | reverse complement strand
GATCATAAAAACTTATATCCCACCCCAAAACTAATTCCTGCGATTATTTTCTATTTTTTCCATAAAAATTAGATTATCTAAGCATTACATATAAGCATTTGCATTCAATTAATAACATTTAAAGTTTAAATGTTGACAAAATTCATCAAAATTACGAACATTTGTAACTCATTTTGTAGTTTGAAATTCATAAAATGTTTTCTTAATATATTATCTAAGATTTGAAAATAAGTATCATTCTCATAAGTAATAACGTTTTTTAAAAACGTTTTCCATCCCTGTAAAAACTAAATTTTATATTTTTGTGAACTGTAATTAAAAACTTGAAAATATCAACTTTTTCGAATATTATAATAATTGAAATTAAAATTAATATTCAAAACGGAAAATGTATCGTACAATCTACATGATCGCTTTTTCTGCTGAATTCAAA
>NC_042493.1:235103-236143 GCF_005508785.2 Acyrthosiphon pisum | reverse complement strand
ATTGGAATTGTAAATAACTATGCTGACGGTTAATCGTTATAAGATAAGATAAAAAGAGCCCGAACAGAAAGGCAGCGATAGCGCGACGGTGAGTGTTGTGTAGCAATAATAGTATACAGGTCTCCGCGGCGACCTACGATGAGCGACGACGTATGCGAAAGTATAACGCACTAGCCTGTTGTTGAATATAAATATATTTTTGATTTTAGCGATGGAACATGTGTAAATAACAATTGAACTTAAGGGATAATAAGTGAAAAACAGTCGTATAAATTAATATTGCGCACCATTTACAAAAAAAAAACACGATGTTCAAGGTAGCTGTAACTAAACGCATGGGAGCGTAACATACGCAAAGTGCGTGTGCAACGGACGACTGCTATCGCAGAACTGCAGGTGTATTTAAATAACTTAATGTGTGTACATTGTTCGTATGTACTAACAACAATTATAATAAACTATATCTATATAATAAAATGGATAATCGTGACCATTTTTCTCAAGAGATATTAGACCGATTCAATTTATTTTTTTTTCAATACATTCTTTTCGTCAAGAAGAAGAACGTATCGCCAATTATATTCGTGTCAGGACGCCACCGGTAGGGGCTCAAACGGGGATTATGAGATTTACGATTGAAATTTTCGTTTATTAATGGTTGCTATTGGTTACAGGAGAAATATTTAGTAGAAATTAGTATTTATTTGTTATTAGTCCCCATTTGGGCACATCAGGGACAAGCAAGAGTAATCACAATATTTTAAGAGTTATATTTTTTTACGCGCAACGGAGTGCACGGGATCAGCTAGTATTATATTATATAGTTTTATATATAAATATATTATATATTATGTATAATTTACACATACACACGAGTACTAATACTACTTGGCTTTTTTATCGTTACGTATTTTGTATATGTATCTGAATATTAATAATTAGTGTGTAGGGATAAATTAATATGAATAAACATTATTATTGTGGCGTTTTCCTGAAAAAAAATTTGATTAACTAACCCCTATTGGGTGTAATTCTCTGTG
>NC_042493.1:231120-235003 GCF_005508785.2 Acyrthosiphon pisum | reverse complement strand
ATTAAATGGTAAATTATATGCAGTTTGCAATATAAATTTTATTTGGTCAAAATTTAAAAAAATAAACTATATAATTTAGTTGGGCCTTGGGCCTCAGTACACAATTTAGGAGGGGGCACGTCAGAATTTTCCGACTGAACGACCGTTAAATCCCCCACTGTATATGTAAAGGTACTTCAGAGTTTATATTTTGGAATCAGATTATCAAAACACAATGCAACGCGTCAATGCGGGCAGTAACTGTCATTACTCATTATAATTATCTTGTGTTCTTGTAAGTTGTAACCTAACCAATTTGTTTATTATAATTTACAATATATTTTATTTTATTGTATAATCTAAGTATAGGTACTTAATGAATTTAAGTAAAAGCATTAACTTAAAAACATTATCAAATTAATGATGTAAGTGGTATGTGTAACACAGACCTGGACAGTTGTTTATTTTTAAAATGTCTTAAAATCTATTTTTAACTTTGTAAACTATAATGATATGCTCATACATCATTATAATTATATAATAAATAAACTAATATCTTACAGAATAACAAATAACGGCCAGAATGTCGTTCGTAGAAATCGGCTATCCCCAATAAAACCATTGTCACCGAAAAAAAATCTTTGCCGCTAAAGAGAAATCTAGTTCGGGGAAATACAAAACCTTTGATAAAACCGCCTACTACTCTCTGGTCGGCATATCCGTGTCGTTCCATAAATCAGTGCATGAGCATATATTTTAGCCACCTGAGTATCAAATCTCGATACCGATTTCTACGAGCGACAACTGGACTTCTTATGATAAGCCATAATTAGGGCGTTCTTTATTTCAATTTGTGTATTTGAAGTATTACTTTGTGTCACCTAAAACTCCTACAATTTTATCCACAAACAACTATGAATCAGGTAAGGCATTTAATATAATATTTTATATTGATTGCAGTTATTACATTATAATATGTGCTTTTTACATAAAATTATATTGTACGGTGTATTTGATGTAATTCTCGAATACATGATCTCGAGAACCCTCCAAACACCTGGAGGAAGGTAATAACGTAATTTTACCATTTTAACATCTGATTTTAATATAACTATCGACAGGAGTCGTTTTTATTGTACAGCTGTGCATTATTTAAAACCATTTTTAAAATACATATATTTAAAATAGAATTAAAATTGTACGAGAGGGCTTGATCACGGACAACGTGGCGGCGCGCTTATCGTCGTCACGTCTTGGAAAATCTACACATTTTCTCGCAAGATAAATTTATTCGGATTCCTCATTTTCTTGAAAAATCGCCGGTGTAAAGAACGTGAAAATATGACTTTTCAAAGAGATGTGAGAATGTTAAACATAGTGAGTTAAAGATATAATAAATTATATTATATTGTTTTAATAATTGAATATAGACGGGTCGTAGGTACGATCTACAGTGGTGTAAATTGGTCTCAATTTCTGAATGTGGAGAAAATTATTTAAGTTTTAAAATTGTAAACAATGTATATATATATGTGTATTTCTTACGTTCAGGAATACATACTCCATAGGCATTTTAACAGTATATCTTGTAGAGATTTTCAATATTACATTGTATACGTATTATATAAAATTTAATGACCCGCTCACACATAAATAACGACTGACTGTCATTTGTAGAACCAAGAATATCATTGTTACGTCTTTCTTTGTGATTCTAGAGAAAAGAAATGGTCGAAAAAGGTCGAGCTCTTGGAACCTTGAAACCGCTGTCCAACCCTGTGCAGCGTGAATAATTATTGAAACCCCACCAATACCTCTCCACACAAGTATATCTGTGTCAAAAATTATTTATTGCTTGAGTACCGGCCTCTAACGTAACAACCCCTCTAAGACGGAATCTTACGAGCGACAATTGGACTTTTTGTGACGAACAATAATCAGCGTCTTTATTATTTCCATTTGTGTATCTGTATTACTTAGCGTCACCTAGAACTACCACAGCATAATTCAGAGACAACTGCAAGTCAGGAAAGGTATTTAATATAATATTTTATAACAATATTAACGTGAAATTTTCTACTTTTATACAAGGTATAATTGTATAATGAGTACCTAGTTATTAATATTATTAGTATTTATGCAGGTGTATTTAAATAATTTAATGTGTGTACACTGTTCGTATGTACTAACAACAGTTATAATAAACTATATATTATATAGTTTGATATATAAATATATTATATATTATGTATAATTTACACATACACACGAGTACTAATACTACTTGGCTTTTTTATCGTTACGTATTTTGTATATGTATCTGAATATTAATAATTAGTGTGTAGGGATAAATTAATATGAACAAACATTATTATTGTGGCGTTTCCCTGAAAAAAATTTTATTAACTAACCCCTATTGGGTGTAATTCTCTGTGAAACAAAATCATATAATCAAAGTTAAATAAATACGCTATTTAAAAATAGTTTTAAATGATATTCTATTACAATTTAAATTATAGAGTATTTGAATTTGTATATATTTTAAATCGTGTGTAATTTAAATGCGCAGGTTTTACGTCTGAAACACGGATACACATATGCGTATTTGGTGTTCAATTTTATCACTTCCAAATCGTACAACTGTATACATTATTTAAAAACATTATTAAAAGATATTTAAATTAGAGTTAAAATTGTAAATATACATATTACTGTCGAACATTTTCGACAAGTGAACGATATAATGCATATTATTTTTATTATTAATATTCTTTCAATTTAAATTATATCGTATTTGAATTTATATTTATTTTAAATCGTGTGTAATTTAAATGAGTAGGTTTTACGAAACATGTGGTTATGCAGTTAATCTCACGCACGCGTATGTGCTTTTTAATTTTTTCACGTCCAAAGGATCGTACAATTGTACATTATTTAAAAACGTTTTTAAAAGATATTCTTACAATTTAAATTATATTGTATTTGAATTTGTATACATTTTAAATCGTGTGGGATTTAAAAGCGCCAGTCTTACGAAACACGGATACAGTGAAACACAAACGCGTATTTGGTGTTCAATTTTTTCACGTCCAAATCGTACAACTGTATACATTATTTAAAAACATTTTTAAAAGATATTTAAATTAGAATTAAACTTTTACATATAATATATTACTGTCGAACATTTTCGACAAGTGAACGGTATAGGTATGCATATTATTTTTTCATTATTAATATTCTTACAATTTGAACTATATCGTATTTGAATTTGTATATATTTTAAATCGTGTGTTCTTTAAATGCGTCGGTTTTACGAGAGGGCCTGATCGCGGACAACGAGGCGACCTGCTTATCGTCGTCACGTCGTAGGAAATGTACAGTGTTGGGTAAATTACTTTTAAAAAGTAATAGAGTTACGTTACTCGTTACTTCACATATTTTTATTTAAATTACATTTGCGTTACCTAAAATTATTTTTATCACGTTATGTTACTTTTTCATAAATAAAGTAGTGCGTGGTAGTGCGTTACAAATAACGTTACTTTTTTTTTTAACCTCTGATAACAGTTATCATTTTTTTTTGAACCATATTCAATTCATAATATGATATATTTTACAATATATTTTAGACCTACTACCTAGTGATACCTAGTGTACAAAGTGTACAACATTTAAAATAATATGTAAATGTACAATTATCATTCATCTCACCTATTAATTATTATTTATTATATGGCTATAGTAAAGTAGGTACCTATATAGTTAAATTTAATTGTATACATTTAAACTCAAACTACACATGTCTCTAATACTAAATATAACAATAAGGCAAGTTATTTTTTAATAAACAAGTGAAACTAAATGATACAGTGTAATTGGTAATCGTATGGTATTCCTATGGTAT
>NC_042493.1:225532-231070 GCF_005508785.2 Acyrthosiphon pisum | reverse complement strand
TCATTTTTAAATTCGTACCTATAGCCATATAGGTGATAGCCGATAGGTGGCTTACTCATAAGTCGTAATCGTAATTCGTTTTAATTAAATTTTATTTTTAAGCCGAACTCTTTTATTTCTTATAATGAAAGTAATAACATTAATTCCTGGAATGTTTAATAATATTGTTAACTATTATCGGAATCAAAAGTAAATAAAATTGATTTTTAATTTTTCTGGAATATCTTATTAGCTTATTTTTGTTCTACATTCAAAACTATTATTTTAATAAGTAACGTGGAAAATAACGCATTAGTGCGTTACTTCATAGAAATTACTTTTAAAAAGTAATTGCGTTACTGTAAGTAAAATGTAATGAAATTACTGCTGCGTTACTGAAAAAGTAATTGCGTTACAGTAATTTGTAATTTGCGTTACGTTACTACCCAACACTGAAATGTACATATTTTCTCGTCCAAGACTGAAATTGCCTTCCCGCACGAGCCACACATACTACTTTCTGTCATGCCTATGCGTTCATCGATCACGGCAAAGGTATTGCAGGGATCTATGCAACAACCAAACTATTATTCTGATTTCATATTTCAAAAAAGAAACGATTTGGTTTTATTTATTTTAAGCGTCATGCATGGAGCCATGGTGGTTATAATATGAACAATATGAGATTTAAGCAAAAAGGTATGTTTTGTAAGGACAATGGTCTAGATTTCATTCTGGTTGTGTAGGTGATACGCGCGTGATATGCAGTGGGCCCGGCACTTTTTGGGATTTCCGCTTTACCGCCCGGCACTATTATTAGGGATTAGGACGCTTTCCAACGCTTCAACCGCTATCGATAACCAAACTTTCGGTGCAGGCGTGACAAAAAGTTCATAAACGCCAAACAGTATTTGTATGATAGACGATAGTGTTCTAGTAGCAGTATAATACTGAATATATTTATGTATTATATAATATTTTTATATAATGTTTTCGGTAATTTATAATTTCAATAGTTTTTCATTACTTTATAGGTATATTTGTCAAATTATGTATTTGTAATTTATACTTACACCTAGTCCTAGTGATTATAAAAAAAAATTGTAGGATTATTATTAACCTCGTTGTATTAGTTTTATTAAATAGTTCCGTTAAATACTAATATACGTAGGTACTAATAAACACACATAGGTACACGCGCGCGCCCGCGCGCCTACACACACACACACACACCCACCCACACACATGTCTGTCATCACGGTTTGGGGCAGTAAAACTGCTTCGATTTTCTTCAACAGTATCTTGTTTAGTTTTTTTTCTATAAAAATCAATAACATTTTATTTGTTGGTTACAAAAGCGTGACAATTTAATGCAAGACTACTGATATATTGTTACAATAGCAGTTGAAAAATATTAAAAATACATAGGCACAATTTTTTTATAAGCATTTAAAGTTCATATTTTGACAACATTTATCACATTTAAAATGTAATAATAATTTTATAGTTGAAAATTTATAAAATGTTCTAATACGTTTATAGCTAAGTATAGAACATTTAAAATAAAATTTAAAAAAAGCAGTCTAGTACTCAAGTGCGAGTCAGGCTCGCTCATGAAGGGTTCCGTAGCAGCAGGTAACATAAATAATAAATAACTTTTCTAATATTATAATAATATTACCCGCTTGGGTAAGTGCAGTCGGGGACTTGGCCCCTGCTCGCTCCACACCCCGGTATACCTATCAAGCCACGCCCAGCGCGAATTATAATTATTATTTACTTATTAAAAAAAAACTACTTACTAGATCTCGTTCAAACCAATTTTCGGTGGAAGTTTGCATGGTAATGTACCTACATCATATATTTTTTTTAGTTTTATCATTCTCTTATCTTAGTAGCTTATATAGTCGCTAATAATTTCCAAAATTATGCTGGGAGAAGAAATGACAATGGATAATTTAACTGAAGATTTTTCATGTGATGATTTTATATATTTTAAATACGCACCAATTTCTTCAGTAACGTGGAGCGAAGCTTTTCAGTGTACAAAAATATGTTGGCAGATAACAGGCGGCCGTTTATGTTTGAGAATTTATCAAAATTGTTGATTGTAAATTGTAATGTTTAAAAATATATGTTGATTTGTTAAATGACTAATGAAATAATGTTTTTTTTTGTAAATTTAAAATTTTGTAATTGAAATAAAAAGGTTTTTTTCCTCATATTTATAAATTTAAAAAAAATATTTAAGCATATTTAAACGCATATATCAGGATTTTTAAGCGCATAAGTGCATACATATTTCCGTAGTTTTTAGTGCATAAACTTCCGGGCCCTAGTGATCATCGACCAAATGATTTATTATTATTACAGAATACTTTACTATCCACTATATTAGCTAGTGGACTGTTTTTTTTATCACAGCGTATCAATCAACTAGGTACTTTATTCATATATTTACGTTATTTCACGGTTGTACCTTGTAGATAACATTATATACCACATAGACATAGGTTAGTTAAAATAGTAATTACAAATAACCAATATTTTAGACCTAAAAAAACAGAATGTTATTACCTACATTAAACGTTTACATATTATACCTATGTAGTAAATAAAATACTTTTAAAATTAGTGAAAAAAAGACCATATAGCAGAAGAATAATCATTAAGGTCATTGAAGTTCGCACTTTTATTAAAAGTTGAATTTTGCCCGGAGTGATCCGTAAAATGAGGTGACTTTGGACATGTACTTATACACTGAAAAAAATTTTATTGTATTGTTTTACCAAATAGGTTTATTAGAGAATATATAGTAGTTACTACCAGAAAATTGTAATACATACAATATTATATTGTTTACAGTGCAGTCCTCTTTCTGTTAGTTAGTGATGGTGAAATGAACAAAAAGATTTGCTGTGTTTAAAAATTATTACGTTAATACAACAGTATAATCGAATGAACAAAACTTTTGATAGATGAAACAAAATTTCCAAGTAACAGAATGGACTGAACGGATTGATGGCGTTTCCGTGACGTTACCGATAGATGCGAATGTATTCTATTTTTGACGTGACGTTGCCGGTCTATGCCGTGACGTCGACGTTCCGTATAGTGCGAATCGACCTTATAAGTCGGTTATAATAAACAAAGTATATAATAATTACTATTTAATTTATAGTTGTTATTCAATATTAGATAAGAAAATTAATAAAATATTTACTTCTGTCATATTATTTATTAGGTAAGACTTAATAAAAACTTGAAAAACATCGTTCAGGTGTACCTACCTATAGCAGTTGATACAGGCAAAGTACAAAATATTTTCAAGAGTTCATGAATATTTGGATAAACCTGTTTATCACAAACATCTAAAGCATGTAACCCAGAGGAGAATACAATGTTTTCAGTCACTAAAAATAAACCCATGCAACAAATTTACAGTCTTCATGGTAATTTTGTTTTATTTACCGACTATTTATCGGGTTTATTATAAACACTCATGCATGAAAAATAATTCGCAGAGAATTCAAAATTATAGTACCTATACTATACCACCATAAAGATATATTATGTTTTTATTTTTCGATATTTATGCCACGAACGACTAGTGGCGTTGGCGTATAGTACCTAGGTAACTATATCAAAGCGGACAAATTACCACGGCTAGAACATTTAGAAAACAGATATAGGTACCTACTTAAAACTTAAAAGTAGTATCATATTGAGAAATACAGAAAATAAGTAAACTTAATTTTACAAAAAAAAAGGTCAAGGGGGGGATTTATCAGCCATATCCCCCCCCCCTCAGTAAATACGCCACTGTACTAAACCAAAATAATAGTTTCTATCATAGCACAACCATGCAGTGGGAATAATAAAATTATATTATAACATACACTATAGTAATATAGTACTATACAGTATAATACACTTTGTAGGTACATAAAATATAAAGTATAAAAATAAACATCGTTTAATATTTTCTTCCATCCATAAACATGATATAATATAATATATATATATAAATTGTCATATGGTAATTTATTGAATTAATTCAATAATAATAAGCTTCGCTTACTAATCTATAAATACCAAAACACGAACCACGGTGTATCAATACACTTTACATCCTCGTTGTGTGCAAACTACAGAATTGCCAGGTGTTCCAAAACTAATGTCAGGAATCAGGATAATATTATTCTTATCAAGCATCACACTACCTGCACTTTTAATTTTTGAATTTGTTGCTCATTCATATTATTATCATTTTATTCATATTATTATTTTTATTTATTATTTATACTTATTTTATTATTTATTTTTTTTTTATTTTATCATTTTATTCATATTATTATCATTCATATTATTATTAATCAATATTACTTACCTATTTTTAAATTTTAAATGTAAATCCATCGAGTTTTCTTGTGTTAGGGGAGGTGTACAAAATTTAATTTTGGTTGTACAAAATTGTACAAAATAAAGTACATAATACTGTACAAGTTAAATTTTGATTCGATAGTAATTGGTCATGGGCAGTGCTGGGGTAACGTTACCGCAGCACGGACATAGGAAAATCGCGTTTTCTTGTGTTAGGGGAGGTGTACAAAATTTAATTTTGGTTGTACAAAATTGTACAAAATAAAGTACATAATACTGTACAAGTTAAATTTTGATTCGATAGTAATTGGTCATGGGCAGTGCTGGGGTAACGTTACCACAGCACGGACATAGGAAAATCGCGTTTCTGGTGTTAGGGGAGGATGTACAAAATTTAATTTTGGTTGTACAAAATAAAGTACATAATACTGGATAATTTTGATATTCAGATTCAAACTTGGCAGTGCTGGGGTAACGGACCTCAATTAGTATCTTATTGTTTTATGTATATGTATATATCGTAGGTATTGTAGCGATCTGTGACTATCTTACTAATTAACTTATCTCAATCACCATAGGCGTGCGCACGGGGGTGGCAGGGTGGGCAACTGCCCCCCCTGCGGGCCGAACTGTTTTGCAAATAAATATTACTTGCCACTTGGGTAATCGTGTTCGAGAGTGTGACTGATATAAATTATAAATACGATAACGAATCTGTGATATGCGAAAAATTATCAGTTCATAATTATAGTTATCAATGATACCGACTGATATGTTATATGTTATAAACCATGATTTTAAAGAGTTCTTTATTATCGCCTCTCCGTGATTACAATTATAAAACAGAATATTATTTCGATAGCCGATAAGCGCAAATGAAACTATTAATATTGGTGATTGGCGACTATTGAGTTTTGATTTTTTGTCTATTCCATCGAGTATCGACTGAATATTGACTCGACAAACTTGTATAATTAATTTTAGTTTTATACTTTTATGTTTGCTTATTTATGCTTGACGAGTATATTTTACTTTTTTTGTATTAAAATTGTATTTGTATTAGTTTCTACTAAATGGCTCAAAACAAGCAGAATACATTGTGTTAAATTTCTCAAACCAGAAGCTGATACTAAAAAGTGTGAAGAAAGTAAGTACAAACTCAAAGTTTTATTTTGA
>NC_042493.1:224465-225482 GCF_005508785.2 Acyrthosiphon pisum | reverse complement strand
CCGCCATTTATAAAGCAGGCAATGTTTACATTTATTTTACATTTATTTATATACATATATATTTATCTATACATATATACTATGATAATATTATTTTGTAAACATTGCCTGCTTTGTAAATGGCGGCCGACTTCCATGACAAGAAGGAGACGGCTATCTAGTTTGTTGTATATATCTGTGGTTGTACGACACACTTTGTGTAGTACGAAATACTAACTGTGGAATACAGAATAAAAAAGTGTGTAACTTAAATAACTAGTAACTTTTTTTACAGTTTTTTCTTCATTCATTGAAAAATTATTTGATTTTACATTGGGAAATAGATAAATAAGAATTTTAAATATTAATAATTATTATTATTATTAGGAGTCGTTTTTACAACCTTTACTTATGGATACAATATTTAAAAGGTGGGTAAGTGGATGTCACTCTGCTGTACAGTAGGTTAGAAGTGGGTCACTGTATAATGGTTAGTATTAAATTTGAATTCAATAATAAAATATCACTGTATAAGAAAAACGATTCTGAGCGGAAATGGTTTGTCAGTCTAGGTATTAGACATATTATATGGTATTAAAAAAAAATTTACCTATAATAGGTACCTATAATAAATTCCAAATTAATCATAAAACAACATGCATTAGGTACTTATTAACGTGTTATACATCAACAACAAACCGTGATAGTGTGATACTGTAATAGATATATAATATTATACTTTAGAAGTTTCAAGTACCCACGAATAATATTATACAAATACAATCATAACAAAATAATTAAAATAGTTATTCTATGTTTTTAAATATGTAATTTCGTCTAAATTTGAAATTAAAATGACTATAAAAATAAACTGTTCTTATGTATTTTAGATTTTTTAGTAACAGAATTAACTACTTACATGTAAACTTGTTTTAAATTTTCAAGCCTTAGGTATAAAAGTTGAACATTTTATAAATTTTTAACTAGAAAATAATTATTCAATTTTAACTTTCATACATTTTGTCAAAATTTGAACTT
>NC_042493.1:220872-224415 GCF_005508785.2 Acyrthosiphon pisum | reverse complement strand
CATGATAAAATAACATGGTATGATAGCAACGAACCAAATACCGTCGGAGTTTGCGCAGGTCATTGTATCCAGTTCGCCTCATTTCATTGGTTGTTGATATTTGCCGCCAAAAACAAAATACACCATGATAATAATATATTTGTATCAAATATCATGATAAAATAACACAAAAAATAAATAGTTACTTTATCATGTAATATATCACATTATAATATTATAATAATATACAACTGCACACAACTCTTATGTTATCTGTCTAATATTTACGGTTCATCTTTATCCTACCGGCTACGATAAAAAAAATTAACAATTATACAGTTTTCAATATTACGATTTTTTAATTAGTATATTTTCTTGGCTATTAGTACAATTTTGAATAACACAAAAACTATAATGCCAGTGTGTATTTATAAAAACTGTTTTAGCGGTAGTAAAAAAAAGGGAATCAATATCGATTCCACTATTATGTTACACCGTTTTCCCAAGGATGATACTTTGAGACAAATATGGCAGCAAAGTTCAATGGTTAAGGGCGTGATTAATTTTGATTCTGGTAGTATTGACTTCATATAATTTAACTTTATATGAACTTGATGTATTATTTTTCTGAGTAATGATTTTAGCTGTGGTATGTTCATTACATTTCAACAAACACCATTATGAAAATCCAAAAAAAAGAGTAAAAAGGCTAATTGAATGTAAACCAAAATTGAAACTTAAAATGGATGCTGTACCATTAAAGTACACAAGTCAACTATGTATCAGAAATGTTTTAATACAATTTTTTGTTTCTATATGGTAGTCCCCTTGGTTATGATTATGATGATATTCCTTATCGAAGAAAGTTGGAACCAGCAATTACAACTATATTCACTCCTGCTGGAAAATTTGTTGTAAGTGAATCTAATACTATTGACCAGGAGACGTCCTGCATTGACACAAATATTCCCATTGTCAATTATGATAATCACAGGTATTTTATTCGATAATATTACTAGACTAATTTTGTAATTGTTGTTTAAAAAACTATTATACCAAGTAAAGTAATAGTGCTGTTCAAGTTAACTAATATTGTTGACTTTTTAAATAAAGTTTATCTAGAAAAATTCAATTTAACAATGTCAACTCGTTAAGTTGAACATTACCCAAAAATTTAACTTTACCTTAATTAATTTTACTCGCTCATTAATGCGTTGACAAATTTGATGTATATTGTATTAATCTATTATGTTCTTAGTGATGCAGACAATTTAAAATTTAAGTGTGGAGATAATGGGTAAGTATTTATTAATGAAGTATATACAATTTTTATATTTATTAATTAAACATTTTGTAAATTGCATGTAGACAAAAATATAAGCATAAAGTTAAGCTTTTTGATGATGAGTTAGGGGTATTTCCACTAGATGATACCAAAGAAATTACTAAGGATAATCTCATTAAAAAGTATTATATTTATAAAAATTAAATAATTCCTCTTTATTTTATAACTTATATAATAAATAATAATATGTAAACAATATACTTGCAGCTAAGTTGAAATATTGGTAGATAAATAAATAATAATACTTATATTGTCTCTTTGTCCGTACTTTTGTAGAGTATGTAGAGAATGAATAATTGAAAGTACAGTGATTATTTTTGTTTTATTAATCCAAAACTTAAACAGCTAAAGCCATTACTTTTTCCAAATTGTAGTACAAATTTTATAATATTTTATAACATTAGATTACATTTTTTTTTATATATGACATATTGGTATGTACATTGAACAATATTATATTCAATAGTATTTTAACTGTATTTATTATTAACAAACTATAAGCAATTGTTATATTATTAACATCTGATAATGTACAATAAATATTAACTTTTTTTATTACAACATTGATTTTATTTTTTTAATTCCTATGTTTAATATCCGTATAAATAGACTGAAAGAAAAAAACGTCCAACTAGAATAGTCAATTGATGATCAAAATAAATGGATAGATAACGAAAAGAGTAGGTTTGAATATAAATTTAAAAATATTTTGTCTAAAATTTTTACTTCTACGCAAACTGAATTATTATTAAGACCTAATAAAGTGTATAAATGGTCTCCCGAAGATATTGCTTCAGCTATCACAATTAGAAGTGTATCTCCTAAGGCATACAGATATTTAAGAGAGAAGAAAAACTTTCCTTTGCCAGGTGCATAATTAATAAACACATTAGGTAGGTACCTACTTAATTTATAAAAAAATTATCTCTGAACTAGGCATGTCTACTTTGAGAAATCGGGCTTCAACATTTTCAATTGAACCAGGTTTATTGAAAAATGTTATGATTTTGTTGAAAGCCAAAGGTATATTATATCCATGCACTCCTCAAATAATCAAACAATTATACTGAATTAATTTTATAAATTTAAGGAGATACCATGTCAGAGAATGAAAAATTAACAGTGATTTCATTTGACGAAATATATGTTTCAAATAAAATCTGTTATTATAAAAAATCTGAACAGATTTATGGTCCAGCTAAATGTGTACAAGCAGTTGTTCTGAGGGGTAGATATCATTTTTTACAATATCATGTTCTTCCTGATCCAAAGTATTGAAGAATAATGAAATGTTTATTTTATTGATTTAGGACTAGTAGGAAGTTGGAAGCAGCCAATATACTTTGACTTTGACACTCCGATATCAAAAGAATAAATTATTGTTACACATTATAAGTGAGGTACATAATATTGGTTTTAAAGTTGTAGCTATGGTCAGTGATATGTGACCTAGTAATATGGGCCTATGGCGGGATTAGGGGATATGTACTGAAAATACATGGTTTAAGCATCCAGTAGAAGGAACAAAAGTACATGTTTTTGCCAATGTTCCACATCTCCTTAAATTGGCCCGAAACCATTTTCTTGACAAGTCAGTGCTATATACAAACATTTTTCTAAACTTCATAAAATAACTCTAAATTGAAATGAAAATTATTATGTACTGGTTTAGAGGGTTTGTTTTGTCGGATGGAAAATTGATCGGGAAAAATATTCTCAATGAAATATTAAGGATAAATAAAGGCCATGACTTCAAAGTAGCTTATAAACTATCTGAAAAACACATTAATGTCCAAGGTACAGCTCGAATGAATGTGAAACTTGCCGCTCATGTCTTTTCAAATAGCGTTTCAAAAGCCATACTTTTCTGTGGAGAAAAAAACCTGATTAATGATTGTAATTGGAAAGAGGTATTAAGATGATTAAAGTTAAATACATATATAATATAATATAGTATAGACTATAAAAGAAAACATATTATGTTTAACTATAGGCTTCAGAAGTGATACAGCTAATAAATGACTGGTTTGATTTAATGAACACTCAGCAAAAGTATGATAACCATGTTGCAAGTTATGGCTTAAATGAAAATGATCAAAATGAATTGCTCTCTAAAATGAACAATTTCATACTTCAAATGAGAGCGTATGGTAAAAATGTACTTCTGCCTTTTCAAAAAGGTAATATATTTCTTACAATAAATTAACTTAACGGAATGA
>NC_042493.1:217870-220772 GCF_005508785.2 Acyrthosiphon pisum | reverse complement strand
TATTTTTTCAGAATCAAAATCAGAAGTCAACTAATTTTAATTTTGTCAAAACAAATATAAATTTTTGTAAAACCCGTGTAGTGAAATTGTTATGACTATCGAGTGTTTGACATGTGCATGCGCGTACGGGAGAGGATACCCGCATTTAATTGCACTCACACTAATAATCATTTACGTATAACACTTAGACCCTGGGCGGCTATAACAAGATTAGAAATTGTCTAAATGTTGCCCCTTAAATAATGCGGTATAATGATTTTTATAATTTAATGAATTAGAAAATAATATTTTTAACAACAACCTATCATCATCCGGACAATATTTTTATTCTATATAAGCTCATTCGACACAATAAACATCGCTTAGTTGCATTATAGTGAGTCTATGTAGTATGTAGGTACTATACTTTGTTTTATTTATTGGCTTGGTGATGATGAATTTTTTTTTTAATAACTGATTATCAAACTTTACGTTAGAAAAAATGAACAAATATAAAATACAAAGTTTGGTTTATTTTTCTTTGAGTACCTATAAATACTTCAGTTCACAGGCAAGTCGGTATTGGTATTCTTCGATTTGTGAACAGCTCCAACAGAGTTGCACAATCTATTTGTGCTTGGTGTATTTATTTACTTATTTATTGATAGTAATACCTGTGAGGGCAGAAAGTACAGTACATACAACATAGATTAGGAATAACATATAGAAATAAACTAAAAAAAAAACGAGTACCTAGCAATTTGTTCAACTTAAAAGTTATAAATATTCAAAGTTTAGATGAGTGGAGAAGTGGACAAACATTTCGCGGGGTAACCCCGTACCACTCCACTCCTCTCATCAAAACTTTGAATATTTATAACTCATAAACTACTCACCCCAAATTCAATTTTCATGTATCAAAATACTAAGAAAAATATTCTGCTTTGGAATAAAAAATTAAAACCCAATGTTGTCACTCAAAAAAGTAAAATACTTAAAAAATGATAAGGATAAAAAATATCTAAAAATATAATTTTTTAAGAAAAACTCTGTTTTATAAGCAACTTGAAACTATGTAAAAAAATATTTTCAAAAAAATTTACACTTTTTGAAATAATGAGTGTTCAATGATAAAAGAATCACCCGGTATACATTACCAGTGTATTATCTATTACCTAAGTCATGAGTGTAGGTATAATAGTATAATTTATAATATTACTAGCTCTAAGTGTAACTCGGGGCCCGTTGGACTCGCTGAAAGTGGATACCGATTTTGGAGACAATGTCGTTGGAATTATAAAAGTCACGACAGTAAAGTTGTAAGACGAAAATGTAGGATTTGTGATAAGGATTAGTGATATGGATTGGAGATAAGGCTTGACGTTTTTACGGGAATTTTTAAAAGTTAGAGCGTCTAGCAATCCGTCACAAACGTTGTAAATGGATAGGCTGGATACGATCTCCTGTGTTGTTAAAAAGTGTAGAGTCGATTGGTGTATTCGATTATCTAGCTATCAGTCATCAAATCACATAGATAGGCAATCGAATCGCAGACATAATGAGAAGCGTATATCACCAGGTATGCAATCCACCTACGGTGGATTGCCGACCACGTTGGTAGCGTAGGTAACTGAAGAACGGAAAATATAGTTAGACCCCCGGGCCCCCCGTGTTAGTTGTAAGTGAATACTGATTTTGTAGACACAGTCGAATTATATATGCCACACTTATATAGAAGGAGATTTTATGATAAGAATTTCTGATAAGGCCTGGCTCTATGGTGGTCTCGTTTGTAAGGCAGGAAAGTTTAAAATTCCAGTTTCAGTGCCTAGAAATCTGCCATGGCTCATGAAAATCGACAATTCAATGATACCATCCCCTAGCGTATATCCGGTGCTTTTTTGTATGTATAAAAAAATTTTTATTCGAAAACATGCATGTTAGAGTGTCTAGCAAGTCAGTCATCACGTGTCTAAGAGGAAAAAAAATTAGCAATCCGCCTGCGGCGGATAGAGTAGTATGTGTCGTTGCATGTCCAATGCTTCTTCTTATGTAAAAAGTGTAAAGTCGAAAACCGTGTTGGAGTGTCTAGCAGCAAGTCAAAATCGATTACCTAACTTTCAAGTTAGCCACCTAGGTAGGCAATCCGACTTCGTCGGATCGCAGACAATATGCTACAGCAAATCAAGTAGGCAATCTACCTACTGTGGATTGCAGACCCGATGTTGAGCGGCTATAAGTGAAAACCCTATCACATAACATACGAAATAATTTATGAAAAATACAAACTATCTACAATATAAATACAATTTACAAACAAATATAATATGTATTTATATAACTATATATAACAAAACTGTTTGCGCCGCCGCCGATACTGCGCGATTTAGATCGTCGGTCGTGGGGCTTCGCGGTACGTCCGCACCGACCGCCGCACACACACACACACGCACACATTATTATATTGTTTTTATTTTTATATTGTATATTCTTGTATTAATTATGTGTTTGTGATTTATTATGTAATATGTAGATTATCGTCGCCGCTGCACTGGCTGCGCGATTATTATTTAACACGTCCGCCGTAATTTTTGTCTTCCTCCGTCCGTCGTATTGAGCAGATACCGTCGCGGATGTTATCATATAAAAAAGGGCACGAATTGCCAAAAGTTTTATACATTGTGTGAGCGCGAATCGCCACGTTTTTTATTATAATCAACAAGGGCGCGAATCGCCACGCAAATTGTTATTATATTTGTAACTTGTAAGGGCACGAATTGCCAAAATTATTATACATTGTCAACCGCTATAGTACAAGTGACTGATAGTCGTGGTTTTATGCGTGACACTAGAGCGGTATTAGACAGTGGGTCTATGGTGAATTTTATTTCGAGAAGTCTGTTAAATGTCCTGCAGCTCAATA
>NC_042493.1:215722-217096 GCF_005508785.2 Acyrthosiphon pisum | reverse complement strand
GGAAATCCGGAAATGGTAAAAGAAAACCTACACGATTGAGCATAAAAAACTCCTTCAACGTTGCCATTTTACATTTTAAGCTATATTATAATATTATACGAAAATATTTACTTAAATAATCATAATAATTCAAAATATAACATATCAATTAATATTCTTTCATAGTCTATGAAATAGTCACATTTTATAAATCAGAAATCTGTTTGATAATAATAATTATAATAATAATAATAATAATAATAGTTATGAAAATAATAAAATCAAAACATAGTATGAATTAAAAACTCCATCGTTTATAAGTCAAGAATACTACAGAGTATGGGTGATCGAACACTGATATTATTTTTATAATAATTTTTGAATTGTATCTTAATTTATTATCCTATATTTTCTCCCAATTTTAAATGTTTAAACGTCGGAACTTTATTGTTCCGTTACGGAGCCTCCGTAACTAATTTATTAATCGGTAACATTGTCGATAAAGCTGGGCTCAGCTCACGGCTCGCGTCTGATATATCAAAATAATACGTGAAAATAATAAATTACAAAATTTCGACCACGTGAATGTGGAAACATCGCTTAAAATATTCTATGCTCTATTATTTTATGCTCAATCGTGCTTTACCGTACTCAACTTACGAAATAATTTACGAAAAATACAAACTATATATCATACAAACAAATTTAATATGTATTTATATAATATAATAACAATAGACATTTTAAGGAATGTGTAATTATAATTTCTAATAAAATTAATAACATATAGATACCCAGTTTATTAACACCTAACCTGTTGTGTATATAATATATTAATATATGAAAAAAACGTGAAAAAAAATGCAAAAAATTTCGAGATTATGGGCGGCCATGTTAAACCATATGCACCGAGCAGTCGCCGCCCGGAAGAGCAAATGACGGTCTCGAACTCGGACCTACCTAGCAACCTATGTTTGGGGAACCTACGCCTAACCTACTACGCCACGATTTGTGTTGTCAATTTCGGTTGAAACTTCATTACTTAAGCTGTAACGCTGTGTATCAACGGAGCGACGTAAACCAATATATTCGATATACATCGATTTAATCGTTTATAATTTGATGTATCTACACACTGTTTAATCTTTAATTGTAATTTATTCAATGATCTGACCGTTATTATTATGATTACATTATTATAATGTACATTTATTACATTTATTTAAATCAAACCGCAAAATTGTGTTTACGTTAAGCAATATACCAACGTTATTAAGGACCAAACAATAATGCAATATTTATTGAATCAAAAACAAAATCGTGCACTTGTGCGTTGGAACGAAGACCGACTGACATTTCGTGAACGCGAATTTTAAAGTGTACACACCGAATTTG
>NC_042493.1:186219-214792 GCF_005508785.2 Acyrthosiphon pisum | reverse complement strand
CCTGTGTAGTGCCATATCTAGAGGTTGGTAACTTGGGCGATAGCCAAAATACTTGGTATACCTATTTGGTAAAGAAAAATTTTAAAGAAATTATTTTTTGAGTCCTGTACATCAATAAAACTGTAATACATTTATATGATATTTATACCAACGGAATTATAATCAAAGACAATGCGATAATGAGTATAATATTCTCTTAAGAGGATGTCGTACCTGTATGTGTTGTCTCAGTTATAGTGTTGTACTAACGCATAATAATATGCCAAATTGTCTAAACAGTTTTAATTTTGTGTTGTTAGCTTAAATATTAGAGTGAATTGATCTATTATCAAACGTAAATGTATGAACATTATCATATATTATGTGTTAGTAAGACAACACATGCAGGGACGACGTCCTCTCAATGTGCAATCAATACATGTAATACAAAGCATATAACATTTCGTTTTGACAAAGGCACAAATAAGGCTAACTACGGCGCAGTATCTATAAGCAAATATTAATTAAATTAATTAAATAGGTATAATCTAATTAAAGTGTATTATTTTAGCTCTATTATATTATATCTATTTAAAAATGTTGAAACTAACATACAATTATTATGTTGCAATATGTGATGTTAATCAATGTATACTTAGTAGAACTAATAGGTAACCCGAATAAGTATACATAAAGTGCACGACAGTAATCGTTGCATAAATTGTAAGTTCTCTCCCTTGAGCAAACACATATTTACCTTTTATTGGCTGGTACATAGTCATAACTTGTACCCGACTATGACGGAAAACAACACTATAGTACAATTAATAGCTAATCACATAGCCAGTACCAAACACTTTTAGAATTCGGGCGCTAGTGAAACACTAGTAAACGGCATTGACGTGCCAACCACAAGATTCCAAAATCAGATCTTGACGTGCTGAACAGGCACCATAGAGATACAATTCGAAGTCCATCGTGTACTCAAATATGTGATCAAAACGAAATCACAATCGTTCAGTTTTTCAATGCATTTGTTAAATCGTGTGCTGCAAATAATTTGGGGCAATGGAACTTTCAAAAGACTGGAAGACGGTCGTCATTGTGGTGCCGATACCGACGGTTGTCCGATAACGGTGAAGGAAAACTGTACACGAGACTTATAGATTTTTATTTAATTTAAACACTCGAATTGACATAAAAATGAAGGAATGACACGTACAGTCGTGAAAGAGGGCACACTGTTATCTTCGGAGAAGCGCCTACAAAAATCGTTATCAGGAATCATGTCAACAAACGACGTGGGGTGACCTGGTCGACGATCACATAGATCCCTCAACAGCTAGATCTCGGTGACCAACTGACGCAATGGAATTTAATTGACGGGGGATCCAAACGACCATAACAATTTCATAAATTAAGGGGGTCGGGGCCGGTGAGTTTTTTTAGAACAAAAACGTGTCTTACAGGAAAAACTATCACGCCCTGTAGAATAGTCGGATTTTGTTAATTTTTTTTTTTTAATTTAAAAGTAGAGAACATTTTGTAGGTCGGATCAATGCCCGATTTTGAAAATTATAATTATAGAAGCTAGAATATGCATTTGAATAATGCACAGTGTTCGTTCTTTTTCAAACGTATTTTTCTATTACTATTTAAAGTGAAATAAAAATTCGAGCACTGATCCGACCTGCAAAAACTTCTCATATTTCAGATAAAAAAAATGTCCAGCACTAATAGAAACGAATAAAAAATTATAATATTTTAATATTAGGTAATTCAACTTACATGATAAAATAAATAATAACAAAATATAAAATATCTAGACTGACAAACCGTCTCCGCTCAGAATCGTTTTTCTTATACAATGATATTTTATCATTGAATTCAAGTCTAATACAACCAATATACAATTACCCACTTGTAATCTACTGTACAGCAGAGTACAGACATCCACTTACCTGCTTTTTAAAATTAATTTTAATTTTAATTATGATTTGAAAAAGTTCATATTTTCAAATTTTCAATTACAGTAAGTTCACAGTAATATAAAGTTTAGTTTTTACAAAGTGCTTCGTAGGATCTATAGATACATTTCTGGTGATTTCAATTTTTTTTACAGAATCAAAATCGGTTAACATTAACTGACTTTAATTTTGTCAATAATTTAGGTCTTTTCAGCTAAAATTGACGGCAGTAGCGAGGCCCCGATTTGAGTTTTCAAGGATTTCGAGTTTGACGATTTAATCAATTTTAGATTCTGAGTGGAGCGATGAATGTATTAGTTTCACAATGTTGTTATTTTTAAAAAAATTTTTGTTGTCTGTGTACACAATAAGTAGTCGAATTAATGATTCGATTTTCAACAAAATTCTCAGTAATTTTCAAAGCCGCGCCGAGAAAAACAAAAAAATTTGAGGAAAACCGTGTATTTTACGGAAAATCAGCTTTTGATTTTTGGTGTAACTCTAAAAAAATTACCGTACATATATGAAATTTATATATTAGTATATATTAGTATTTTCTATACACGATAAAAAAAATTGATTTGTTTTGATCTGTTAACGGACAATTTATGTTTCCAATTTTTAAAATTTTTTTTTTCTATTAATGCCAATAACATTTTATTTGTTGCGTAAAAAATCTTAAAAATTTAATACAAGGCTCTTAATATAATGTTACAATAATATTTGAAAAATATTTTAAAAAAAACATAGACACAAATTTTTTTAATAAGCATTTAAAATTTAAATTTTGGCAACATTTATCAAATTTAAAATGTAATAATTATTCTGTAGTTAAAGTTTAAAAATGTTCAACTTTTAAAGCTAACAATTGAAAATTTAAAACAAGATTCCACGTAAATAGGTTATAAATAAATTACTTTACTCACAATAATATCATCAAATATACTTACTTAGTAATATCATAGGCTGACTTATGGTCTTCGCTCAGAATCATTTTTCTTATACAATGATACTATATCATTGAATTCAAATTTAACACCATCCGTCCATCCATTACAGTGACCCATTTGTAACCTACTGTACAGCAGAGCGACACCCACTTTTTAATATTTTACAATATATCAAGACCCTTGTATATTACATTTCCCAGAGGCTAAAATATAATATTTTTAGTAGTACACACTTTATTTTAAAATTGAAGTTACCGTGAGGGGCTTTACCCCCCCCCCCCCTCAGCGTATTTAATTCATACACATTAACATAGAATAGTAATTTCTATTCTTATTTATCTACAGAGTACAGACTACATCACTACATTGTATATTGGTACGATTATTAATATTATTATTCATAACCTTACAGTAAATGCACTGAACTATAATATGAAGACAGTGAATTGCGAAATAAATCCCCAGAAAAAGATCCCCAGTTCTAGGAAAAATGATCTACAGACTACAATATTACTCACAATCATATGAAATTGATTGATCAAATGTTTTCATCAAAAATTCAAATTTTGACAAAATTTATGAAAGTTAAAATTGAATAATTATTTTGTAGTTAAAAATTTATAAAATGTTCAACTTTTATACCTAAGGCTTGAAAATTTAAAACAAGATTACATGTAAGTAGTTAATTCTGTTACTAAAAAATCTAAAAATACATAAGAACAGTTTATTTTTATAGTCATTTTAATTTCAAATTTAGACGAAATTACATATTTAAAAACCTAGAATAACTATTTTAATTATTTTGTTATGATTGTATAATATTATTCGTGGGTACTTGAAACTTCTAAAGTATAATATTATATATCTATTATAGTATCACACTATCACGGTTTGTTGTTGATGTATAACACGTTAATAAGTACCTAATGGATGTTGTGTTATGATTAATTTGGAATTTATTATAGGTACCTATTATAGGTCAATTTTTTTTAATACCATAGATAAGTATATATATGTCTAATACATAGACTGATATACCGTCTCCGCTCAGAATCGTTTTTCTTATACAGTGATATTATATCATTGAATTCAAATTTAATACTGTCCATTATACAGTGACCCACTTCTAACCTACTGTACAGCAGAGCGACATCCACTTACCCACCTTTTAAATATTGTATCCATAAGTAAAGCTTGTAAAAACGACTTCTAATAATAATAATAATTATTAATATTTAAAATTCTTATTTATCTATTTCCCAATGTAAAATCAAATAATTTTTCAATTAATGAAGAAAAAACTGTAAAAAAAGTTACTAGTTATTTAAATTACACACTTTTTTATTCTGTATTCCACAGTTAGTATTTCGTACTACACAAAGTGTGTCGTACAACACACAATTTTAGTCCCTGCCATTTCCACACTTTTCAACCCAACAAATAAAACTTTATTGACAATTTTAGAAAAAAAAAACTAAAAAAAGTTGGACAAGTGGGTTCGCTCTGCTATACACCTGTACAGTAGGTTACAAGTGGGTCACTGTTATAAATAGTGTTAAATTTAAATTAAATGATATATAATATCGGTAAAACGATTCTCAATGAAGACTGTCAGACTTTCTATGATATATTACCTGTAAGTATATTTGATGATATTATTGTGAATAAAGTAATTAATTTACCTACTTACCTACGTAGAACCTTGTTTTACACTTTTAATCTTTAGCTATAAAAGTTAAACATTTTATACATTTTTAACTAACTACAAAAGAATTATTACATTTTAAACATGATAAATTTTGTTAAAAATCGAACTTTAAATGCTTTTGAAAAAATGTTGCGTGTGTATTTTTGATATTTTTCAACTGCAATTGAAACAAAACATCAGGAGCCTTGTATATTGTTTTTATGAATGTTAATACAATTTTATTTGTTGGGTAAAAATCTTGAAATAATATATTTGAAATACATAATTTATTTTCAAAAGTATTACTGCTTGGTAATTTCTTTACTCGTGTTACTCGTTGTCATTTTCTATTAGCTCACATATACTCATTGTAAACATAATAGTACAGATTATATATATTTTAAATTTTATAAATTTTATCAAAATTTTAACTTTAAATGATTATAAAAAAACCGTGCTTATGTATTTTTAATATTTTTCATCTGCTATTGAAACAATATATCAGAAGCCTTGTATATAGTTTTTATTTCTATGAATATCAATACTATTTTATTTGTTATGCAAAAAATCTTGAAAATTGTTAACAAGGCTCCTAATATATTGTTATATGATATTTGAAAAATATTAAAAATCCATAGTCACAATTTCTTTTTATAAGCATTTAAAGGTCAAATATTGACAAAATACGTAAATATGATGAAAATGTGCAAATTATTTTGAGCTAAAAATTCATAAATTTTTTATTTTTAACTCTTAGATTTGAAAATATAATACAAGATTCCTCATTAGTTTGTCTACCTTTATCAAAAAAAAAAAAAAAAATATATACAAGAATGTCAAATTAAATTTTTATGAGCATTTGAAGTTCATATTTTTACAACAATGGATATACACTCGATTTCTCATGTAGCAATATTCTTATTTTTTTGTAATTTAAAAACGAATAACCATAGACGCTTGAGATTTATATCTTGTTTATTTTATCAATTCCTATATTTGATAAAATTTTCAAAATATTTTAACTTGGTTTGAGCTGTTTACGGATAATTTAAAATTTAAATTTTTTAGTTTTTTTTTTCTATAAATATCAATAAAATGACATGAAAAATTAATACAAGGCTTCTGATATATTTTTATAATAGAAATTGAAAAATATTAAATATACATAAGCACAATTTTTTTTAAGAGCATATAAAGTACGATTTTTTAAAACATCAAATTTAAAATTTAAAAATGATTTTGTAATTAAAAATTTGTAAAATGTTCAACTTTTATAGATAAGGATTGAAAACTTACAATAAGGTTCCACGTAAGTAGGTTATTCTATAACCAAAAAAAAATAAAAACTTGTATTAATTTTTCACGCTTTTGGACTCTAAAATAGGAACTATATATACCTATACAAATTTTTATGATTTTCTGGTGGTACAAAAATGCAAGCTTGCATCACCACATTTGACACAACTTACGCCACCGAATAAGTATATAATGTTCTGTTGCTCAATAATTTAGTCTTTAATAAGCATAAATTATGTTAATGATTTTTTGAACCTTGTTGACTCGAAACTGTACTCTGTAGTCCTGTAATACCTATGTATAAAAGGCATATTATAATGTGTTTTGAGTTCGTAATTTAAAAGTTGTTAAAAAAAAAAACAATTAATAAAGGTTTATTTTATATTAATTAAGGTTTGAAAATCCTATTGTGATAGTTGACACTTATAACCTCTCAGTTAGGTAAGACATCATAAATGAAACACATTAAACATGAAATATTAAATTTATTCTTGATGTTTACTTATATAATGTTCGTCTTTACAAGATTTCCAAAAGTTTGACAACCGTTCATCTTTATTGCTACAAAAGTATCTAAAATCTTCCAATAGTTTATTTTGAAACTGTTCATCACCAGTTGCTGGATTTGACGACTTCCATCTACGACTTACCATATGATTCCATGCCCAAAGAAAACCAACCTAAGTAAAGAATCAATATTATTAAATTGTATCACTATACAAGAGCATAACGCCATATATGTTATGGCACAGTAGCATCAAATTAAATACTGCTAAAAACATCAGGCTATTAAGATACACAAAACACATTTCTTGTATTTAAAATTTTTGGTCTTGCAATTAGGTACTTAGTTTTAAAATCTATAATAATTCAAGATATAATAATAATAATAATATAAAAATTATGGCACTATTCATGAAGCAATTTCTTTTCTCTTTTTATTTTTAATACACATACTTTTACTGAATATTTATGTACAATATATGTATTTTGTTTAATAAATAATTCATTTTTACAAGCTTAACTTATATTATAAATTATTATATATATAACTATCATATAAAACTATGATTATTTACCTAAAAATTTATATTTTAATAATAAGCAATATTCAAAAATGTGTTACTTTTAACCTACCCTTTTTTCTATTTTTGGATCATTTTTTTTTTGGTAAACTATGGTATACATGCCGAGATATATACTCCATGTGAGGGCTAAATTGTAATTCTTGCTGATTACCACTAGCTTCTAATTCATTTAAGCCTTGATCAGGAGAATCATTTTTCTCCTTAGCTTCTTCAATCAAATCAGAAAGTATTAACACAAACACATTACCTGCGAATAAATTTAAAAGCACTTATCTATTACATGTATTACATCATTTCAATTTAATGAAAATGAATTAACTTACATAGAATATATAACAATCATCTCTATAACTCAAATTGGAAACTATCTTTTAAGGTAGTAAAATAAATTAGACTTATTTACTTTTCGAGTATATTCTTCAAACGCAACATTAAATCATAAAAACACTTTAAGGGACAAGAAAAAATTTGAGTTATCGAAGACAATACTGTATAACATTTTAAACTAATTAAATATACTACTAACCTGTAAGATGAATATATTGATTATGATATGATTCATTTCCATTAGTTTTTGAATTACATATTACAAACCCAAATCTGTAAAGTATAACTTCTTGGAATAATAATAATCTTCGGAGCCATGAATCTTCAGGATATTCTGTATAAACATGTGCACAAACATAGTAAATATTTTTAAGTAGGAAAAATGATAATAAAAATTAAGAAACTAAATTTTATTTAACTTAATTTTTGTTTTGAGTATTAATATCATAAAATATATACTTTGTAAAATAAATTTGTTATAAGTCTGTAATAGCGTATAGGCAAAAATTTTAATTTTATAATGGATGAAATTAATGTTCTTATACAAAATTTATCTATAGTAGAAATTTAGTACAAAGATATTTTTATGTTGTAGACAATTTTATTCTCTCTTAGAATTCTACAACAAAAAGTGTTTAGTGTTGATCGTAAGAATAGTAACTTTATTTATTTTTAATGTGAATAAGTATTGTAAATCAGCTGAGTGGAGTTCTATCGGTGACATCTAAATTTATACAATATTGAATACTGATATCTACTAGTATCTACTACAGTATAATACTGTACTTAAATAGAAATTAACCAGGTATTCATTTCTCATATATATAGGGTGATATTGCATGCTCACCATATTTTTATGCTTAAATTATACACATATTCAAATTTTGATTTTTTAAATTTATAAAAACACATGGAAGCCATATTCTTGAATACTTGAGATTTTTTTGTACCAGTTAAGGATGATCTTGTGACAATAAAAACTTCTGTTTTTCAAATAAGAAACACCCTTTTTCACTTTTAATTATTCAACTGATATTTCTTTCTTGAGATTTTGATGTATCTAAATCAAAATTAAAACGAGTAGTTTTTAGTTACATAACTGTATATTTAGTATTAAGGATAATATGTTAATGGTAATGGGAAAAGTTGTGGGGGTAAGATTATAATAATCAGATTATTTGAACATTTTAGTAATTACTAGGGCTCGGATTTGTATGTATTTATATATGTATTATAATATTTATTAATAATAATTAATAATATAATAAAATGTAATAAAAAATGTATATTTATCTAATTATATTGATTACAAATATTAATTAACATTCATTTTTAAATTTTCGAATCCAAAAGATCGCCGATATTGTCATAAAATCTCAATAATAATTAATAATAAAATAAAATGTAATAAAAAATGCATATTTATCTATAGTTATCTTATTATCTTGATTACAATTAATAATAACCTGCACTTTTAAATTTTCGAATTCAAATAATCGTCGATATATTATATAGTCATGATAACCTTTCAATTATACTAAATCTGAAGAAAAGACATTAAAACAGTATAATTGTATATATATATATGTGAGAAAAAATTGAATAATTGTGAAATATGTATTTATGACAAAATATGTAAACATATGTAAAATAAAATATAGCTCGTTTTATCAAAAATATTGTTGAACAAATTTATCACTTGCCGAAATTAGTTTATCATGTTGCAGAGAAAATATGTATTTACATATAAATCCGAGCCCTAGTAATTACTATTTATTGATAGATCAGTATAAATAATTTGCAAAAATGATCCAAATATAATAATACTATATCTAATATTACATATTTTTAGCTTATATTTTTATAAAACCATATTTAAGAATTATTATCCTTAGTACAAACATTTTAATAACTACTTATTAGAATTTTAATTTGGATACATCAACATTTTCAAGAAAATTACCCACTGAATAATTTACAGTAAAAAAGGAGGAAAATAGATGTTTGTTTCGCTACAGGACACTCATTAAGTAGTACAAAAATATCTGGTATACTTAAAAATTCTAAAAACCTAAATTTGTAATATTAAAGGGAAAAAACGGTGAGCATGTTTAAGAAATCAATCTGTATTATATATAGTACCTACTCAAAAATTACTACAAAACAATTATACTTATAAACAATTTTTTTTGTTAAATATTTTGAGTTATGTTAAGTTTTAAACAAATTTAATATAAGGATACTGTTTAATTTTTTCCTAATACTAAGATTAATTTTACTACCATGAAATAAACAATTGTGTTCTTCTGTCAGAAGACATTCCAAATTGAGAGGAACAAATACTGGACCACGCAGAGGATCAGATTTTAATGTATACGGCAAAGCAAAAGGGTCAGCCGGTAATGGTATCAACTGAAATCCACCAGTTTGTGCTTTACGTGCCCAATTATACACCTAATAATTAAACGAAAAAAAGGTATAGTTAATTAAAAATAAAAATTGTATTCATTATTCATACCAAATCAGCTACAACTGAACCAGATGCTGCTACCCATCGAGCTATAATTTCATACGCCTGATCACAACGATAAAGTGATTGATATCTGGCATGACCCCATTCCACACGATCACTTTTACTATTAACATCCATCTCTAAATGAGCTTCTTTGTACCATGGTACTGTATAATGAAAAATCATAGTAATATAAAAAATGTATAAACAAAATGGTTTAAATATTATACATTTTTCTTTATCAATCACTAAACATAATGTTAAACAAATAAATGTATGAATAAAATATTAATTTTTATAATTTTAAATATTTTATCTAATCTTAACCAAACATACATAAATGTATTTTTAATTATAGACAATAATCATAGCACTTAGCAGGTAAAAATCATATGTTAGTTCCTAACACCATGAGTCAACCTTTTCAACAAGTCGGCTACAATAAAAATGTTAAAGGAGCCTGCCATTTATCTGTGTTTTTACTTAAAAATATGCTTTACAAGAAAAATGTGATTAATTATATGATTTTGAAATTTCAAAAAGAAACATCATATATTTTATCACCAGTTATAACCTTTTTATTTAATAAGCCAATACAAACAGGTATATTTTCCAACACACAGAAAGAAGTTTTCTTTCATCTCACTTATTTATAAAAAAGCACTTTACTCACCAATAATTATTATCGATCAGTTGATAATAATACGTCTTCATAAAATGTTTTCCAAACTTATAAAAAAAACTATTTTTCCTCTTTGTGATCATATTCTTATTAATGAACAACATGGCTTTTGTCCTAAGCGATCAACAATAACTAATTTGTATATATTTAATCAATCAATTTTAGATTCATTTATACATAAAGCTTAAATAAGCCGTAATTTATACTGATTCTAAAAAAGCTTTCGTTAGTGTTGAATTTAATGGAATATCTTTAAATATTGGTAAATGCTCAGTTATATCATACTCTTTAAAAAAAGACCCTTTATTTAATTATGTTATATATAATACAAATCTAACTCATAAAAATATTATTAAAAACAGAGGAGTTTTATTTAACACAAAAATATCTTTTAACAATCATGTTGATTTTATCTATATATATAAAAATCTAATGCTGTTTGTTAGTCTCGCTAAAACTTGAGAACGGCTGGACCGATTTAGCTCATTTTGGTCTTAAATTATTTGTGGAAGTCCAGAGAAGGTTTAAAATGTGAGTAAGTATGAAAATGTTCAGAATTAATTTTTTAATATTAAATTTAAATTTACATGCTTATTTGCATGGTGTATTTCGGATATTCCCGTGACCTACCGCGATAGTAGGTTTCCAGCTACCTGTAACCTGACCTTTTTTCTTTTGTGTGTGTATTATCGTCAGCAGCGTGTACTCAACCATTTATCTATATTAAAATCTATATATATTCCGAAATACTCAACCGATTTTGATTTATATCACTGGGATGTGCGAGATACGTGTGCCATGTACGATACACGAATATGACCCATTATGTTTATCTGTTATGAATTATCAAATTGTTTTTAAGATGATCGTAATTACTAGGAGAAGGTTTTAACGAAAGACAATTTTAGGAAAACCCACCGGAAAAGTAGGAAATCTGGAATTAAAAAATACATCAATGGCATAACAGTGTATTATATATTGGTTGCTATTGGTTAATCGGGCATGTTTGTTGATTTGTATTATTATTTTTTGTCAATATATATAAATATATTATATAAATTAATATTTGTGTGTAGATTAAACCTGTGGGAAGAAGACGGACTAATTTAGGAATGGTTAAATTTAGTTTTTTTTTATTCATCGGATATTAGTAGCTATGTTAGGTTAGGATTTTGTATTTATTGATTATATTAATCCACCATAGGTGGAATACGACAAACTTGGTTTAACTTTGATACTTTGGAGTTAAGTCATACACCTACGTACAAACAGCACGGGGTCCGCGATCTACCACAGGTAGATTCTCTACCTGATAATATACTGCTGCAAATCAGAATTTTTATTCTGGGAAACGGAAAAGTTAAGATACATTTTGAACACCATACACCAAATATTAAATAACGAATTGAAAAAAGTTTGAGTCAAATAGAGTTGGTACATTTAACGGGCAACAAAGTGCACGGGATCAGCTAGTTTGTAATAAATCTTTTAAGAAATTGGGATTATTAAAACGTATGTGTTATGATTTTAATGATAGTTTAGATCTAAAAATATTATATTATTTCCTAATACGTTCCCATATTGGCTATGCCTCTTTAATTTGGCACTCAGATAGTATTTGTCAAAACCAAGTCTGTTGTATCTATCTATTGAATTATTTATTATTACAATAGATACAATAATGTTATGTATGTCTTAAGTATCTATGTTTAAAGTCGCTCGAGGTAATTTATTTGATAATTGGAGAAAAGGTAGTCATAAAATAGAAACTAAATATAGATATTTTATATTAAAAATAAATTTAAGAATTCTAATTCTAATGGTAAACTATTCGGTATTCAAAAGCCTACTTAATTATTTATTTTTAAACATATACATGGTATTTAACTTAACTTATCTAAAGGTTAAAATAATTTTTCTTACATAAATATATTGTAAGTTTTTTATATTAATTTTATTTAAAACTTCAATAAGTAAAAAAAAACATCAAATTACGTAAGTACCTACATGGAGCATTGGATCAATTCCTTCAATAGGTACTTGCAAGATGCCCCATATTGTGTATACCAAAAATAATAATAAAAAAAAAAGGGAATAATCCTTAAAAAGAGATGATGTGTGCACAATTCTAAAGCGATAATGAAAAAAAAATAATAGGTACGATAGTTTATTTTTAAACTTTTTAAGTAAATTTAGGTTTGTAATTATTTTTTATTTTAACATTGCATATTATTTATATTTTCTATAATAACTCTATATTCCTAATTTTGTGACCACTAATGCTTGTACATTTAAAATACACTTGGATCTTAATTGTTAATCGAAAATATTAAAAATGTTTACCTCAAACATAGGTATACAACACATTACACAACTTGTACCATCGTCATTTATTAGTTTTATAATTTTACCTCAATATTAATAAATAATGTTGAAATTTTATGCAACTTTTAGAAAAAAGGTAAATGTCCCGAAATTAGTACATTCCTATTTAATTAAAAAAATATGTATAATAAATAATGCTGGTATATACTGCTGTATATCCAATACATTAAGTTTTTTAATAATTGTTCATTTATGTAAATACAATTTATAATACATTAGTACACGTCTTATTTATTTATTCATAATCATATTTTTAATGAGACATTTTGTTCGTTTATTGTACCCCTTTATAGTAAGTATGAAAATTAGGGCCACTAGACTGATGCATAATCTACCGGTAAACTCGTGAACCAAACACATTATGAATATACAGTTGTGCGTATACCTCTATAATCTACCATGGGTCCTACACAATATAATATGTTGGATTAATAAATGACAAACTCATACAATTGTCCAAAGAGGTTTAAAAAATAAAAATTCATATCATTTATTCTTAACAATTTAATTAGTTATTGAACTTTTTTTAAATCAGTTTTGCATAAATATGTTTCTACCATGACAAAATTGAAAATTGTGTCTTTGACATGTTTTAATTCTGTGAAAACTTAAAACAATAAGATTGCCTGACTTATCTTCTAGAATATAATTGAGAAGTCTTTTGAATTTCTACATTAGATATACACAAGTAAAAATGTTTGAGATTGTAAAATTATGATAAATTATCCCCTGGCCTTAATAATCATTTTAAAAAACGCCTCTATTAAGATCTAGAAAATATGTCAGGCACTGAGATTTATCAGAATTAAATTGGACATGCCAAATCCTCATAATCTTGTCAAGTCGGAGGTCTTAAAACAATATTCTTATGACCAACTAGAACCACTTTAAATAAATATGTATACTACTGTACAATTGTTTTTAAGAATTATTAAAATTTAAAATTATTATTTTTTTTATGAAAAATTTTTTTCAATTTTTTTTTTTTTTGCTGTTTTATAGTTTAGGTTATAATTTTTGATTCATTCTCTTGATATAAAATAACTAACCTTCCCGTCTATTTCCATGTTGCAGGGACTCTGGTAGTGACAAATTATCCTTTAAAAAGTCTATATTTTTTGGGTAATCAATAGGCTGTTTAACTTCCACTTCAACCCATTCATTTTCAAATGCTTGAAAATCGTGTGTAGGGAAAGAAGCTAAAATTAAAATTAAAAAAAATTATAAATTAAGATTAAGTTAAGTAATAAATTATAATGACATTATTTACGTTGACCAGTAGGCGATTCACATGAAGGAAAATAATACAAATAAAATCCATCAATGAAAGGATGAGAAAAATCTCCAGATGCATGGCAAATTAATCCTTCACATAAAATTTCCTAGTAACAGATTAAACAAATATTATCAAATTAAAATTAATAATTTAGAAAATATTAGATAACTCTCGTATTAACCTGTAAACGTTCAACTGCTTCATCTCTACTATTCAATGTCTTTAAATTGTTCATAAGCCATGTAATTGCATCATTACTAACAAATGTATTTTGTGGTAAACCCATGTGTCTGTTAACAAAACCAACACCAACTTGTGTATTACACAAATGTTCTACTAGCTCGACGTTGGAAATATCTTCTTTTAGCAATTCAGAGTTAATTAAATTGATTGGACTTGTAAATTAAATACAATTACAAATTATAAAAACAAATATTAATTATTTATTAGTTAAATAGTTTCAATTTTTTTAAATATATACCTCTCAATATCATCAATAATTTCATCTTGAACAGGATTTTCAGGAAATAATGATGCAATTGCTTTATCATACACATTAGAACCTGACCTAAATATTTATATAAAAAAAATTTTCAATCCTCAATCATATGTTATGACTAATTGGTATTTAAAAATGTATTTTAATAACAAATTCTAATAATTTTAGTAATCAAACCTTGGACGAGGTTTATCCAATGGACGTATAGAGTTGACACGATCACGATAAGGTGATGTATCACTTGAACTCTAAAATATATAAAACAGGTATTCTTTTTAAAATATCCTTTTAGTCATTTAAATAACATATTCAAAACTAACTTTAAGGCTGACTGTTGTTGATCTTTTAATACGATTTATCCAAGTTTCAATAAACTTAACAAATTTATTTGTAAAACAAACTTGTTCCTCCATTGTAGGTATTTTATAAATATCGCAGTAAAATGTATCATCTAAATGATTCATAATAGTTTGTGTAACATCTTGACGCAAAGGCAGAAGATACATGCGAAACCGCCAGTATTTTAATTTCTACAAAAAAAAATCATAATCAAAATAATAAACAATAATTTCTGATTAGATTTATAATTAAAAATAAGTAAATAATTTTTATTCTAATATTATAATTTATGCTATTATACACAAATATCCAAAAGAAGGGTTGGAAGTTTACATTGAGATTCTGGGAAGCATTGACTAAAAAAATTATTAGGATTTATTTGAGGAGGGATATATGATTAAAATAGTTATTCTCCCTCTACTCGAAATACATGAATACATTCATCTTATTAATCTATAACCTTTCTGATGCCAAACATCCCAGCATTTTATTGCCTACTGAAAAAGTGATACATTTACATAACTATCTATAATGGCTGGATTTAGGAGGAGCCTGGGGGATTTTTTAACATTATTAACGATTTTTAAATACATTTGAAAAATTAGAAACTTCTTTGCTACAATCTGCTGCAAGTTATCTTGTAAGCATTTACCCCAATGATTTAGAATCTTCACTCGGTAATGAATTCATACAATTCAGTTAATTTGTCAAAATATTTATATAGAGAAGCATATAGATAATGAGCAATGGGAAATGTTTTTATACAGGATTCTTGAGGAAATTAATTTGCCTTATGCATTTACAGAACTAGTGCTGCATATATTTGGTTTTGATGGTATCCAACTGTAGTGGGGAAGGATAATTTTCAAAAATGAAGTTAATAAAAAACCGACTAAGAACTTAGATGGCACAAAGTTGATTATCAGGCCTTGCACTATTAGTATCGAAAGTGACATACTTAGATCATTGGATTTTTCTCAAGTACTAGTTGTACAATTTGCGTCGAAGAGACCACGTAAAGTTATAATATGAAAAAATTATTATCTAAGTACAGTATATATAACGACAATACATATTTAATAAATGTAATTTTATTTATTAACTATAAGCTAATAAAAAAAAAGGTCAAGGGGGAGATATGTCTCCCAAATCTCCTGCCGTATATACGCCACTGCTGTTAAAAACATATTATAATTTTAATTAGATAGGTAGTATTATTTTTGAACAAAATGTTTTAAAAATTTAACCTCATGTAAATCGTAGTCCATATCCCCACGAGCACATAAATAATGATCCATGTAATTCCAATTAAAATTTTCCAATTTTTCAGTAATAAAAGATATCCATGAAATTCCATAAGTTGAATGGTCTGGAGCTTGAAAACGATAGCGATATTGTATTTCAAATGTTGCATATGGAAATCTAAACATCAATAATATTAAGCCTTAGAAAAATGGGGTACAAATAATTATGAAAGTATAACACATTTGGTAATAAATACATATTAATATACATTATACATAATATATTATGTATATCATTTAATATATATAAACACATATAAATCATAATTTTGAAATATGATCATGCATACCTTAATTTTAATGAATTTAGGTTGGGCATTTACATTTTTGTGTCAATAATTAAAGGATCTAAAAGTATTTGTCAACAGTTAATGATTATAATAGTACCCAAGTAACTAGTAAATTATTCTGAATAAAATATATAACATATTTAATAATAACTCTAATAGTCATTGAACCTAACTGCATAAGACTATATAGATATTATTGTAATATTGTATTTGCTATAAAACAGTTATAAACAAGAAATACAAAATTCTAAGAATGTAAATATTTAATTAAATTCTTGATTACTCGGGCAGATCAAACTATCGCGCTTATGGTCTCAAATAAAGAAACTATATCTTAAAAACAAATGTATGTGTATAACTTATATACTCAAAAACTACTAAATTAAATTTGACAAAAATCTCATATTGTTTTTAGAAATGTTAGAAAAGTTTAAAAAGTAAGTAGTTTAAACCATATGATTCCAAATTGCCCGTGAACCAAGATGCACTAAAAAGAGATATACATATATAGCGTATATAGTATATACTATATACCATATTATAAGATTTACCAAAAAAAAAACTACACACGAGCAAATCTGGGATATACACATACTCAATCATGAGTATTTCAGAACATCATAAAAATACACACACAATTAATGCAATTTTGAGTCCTTGAAGTTATATTTATATTCAGTGGCGTACATTCAAATTTGCTCTGGGGGGGGTTCAAAAAAAATAACCAACACTAAAACCTTCTCTTTATACTAAAACTACCCATTTTCCTAACAATCACAGGTTACAAGGGGGTCATTGTATTAGACTTGAATTCAATGATAAAATATCATTGTATAAGTAAAATGATTTTGAGCGAGGACGGTTTGTCACTCTGGATATTTTATATTGTTATTAATTATTTTATCATGTAAGTTGAATTAATATTATAATATTATAATTTTTTATTCGTTTCTATGGTGATAAACAAAGCGTTAGAAATTAAAATCCCATTTTTAGCGTTTTTTCGTAATTTTCCGGTGGTTTTTCCCGTGGCATTAAATAACTGTTGAAAAAATCGAAAAATGACCTCTCTAAAGTACCAATTTGCTAAAAGATAAGGTATTATATGTTGAAATCGAAACACTCCTTCTGGAAGAAATTTTGTATACAGGATATAAAAATAAAAATAATAAAAAATAAACCCCATTGTAAAAACAATAGCTAATCTAAAATGGAAAATGTTTCGTGCGATCTACAGACATTTTTCTGCTGAATTCAAATATTTTTTCAGAATAAAAATCAGACAACGTTAACTAACTTTAATCTTGTCAAAACAAATGTATGTTTTTGTGAAATTCGTGTAGTGAAATTTAAATGGTTATGGAGTTATTGACATGTGCTTGCGCGTACGAGAGAGGTTTGATGGTGTGGAAGGAAAGCGATACCAGCATTTAATTTCACTCACACTAATAAATAATAATCATTTACAACTAACTCATAGATCCCGGTCTTATGACAAGATTAGAAATTGCTTAAATGTTGCCCCTTAAATGATGACCGTAGCGAGGCCCTTAAGGGTATCGGTGCCGGTCATTTATTAAGGAGTAAAGTTTAGGCAATTAAATTCACATGTTGTGTCGTCCTGTTGCTGAACGTGCATGTGTGTGATTATATAAATCGATATTAGCGCGAGTGAGCTATAATATTACACGCACAGATAAAGATATTTACACAGACGCATTCACAACTGCAGTGATTAACTTCAATGACTATTTTGATGAACAAAGACGCTTTTACAAGAAAAACTCTCACACCTCGTTGATATGTCGGATTTTGGTCATTTTTTTTATCTGAAATATGAGAAGTTTTTGTAGGTCGGATCAGTGCTTGAATTTTTATTTCACTTTAAATAGTAATAGGAAATTACGTTTGAAAAAGAACGAACACTGTGCATTATTCAAATGCATATTCTAGCTTCTATAATTATAATTTTCAAAATCGGGCATTGATCCGACCTACAAAATGTTCTCTACTTTTAAATTAAAAAAAAAAAAAATTAACGAAATCCGACTATTTTACAGGGCGTGAGAGTTTTTCCTGTAAGACACGTTTTTGTTCTAAAAAAACTCACCGGCCCCGACCCCCTTAATTTATGAAATTGTTATGGTCGTTTGGATCCCCCGTCAATTAAATTCCATTGCGTCAGTTGGTCACCGAGATCTAGCTGTTGAGGGATCTATGTGATCGTCGACCAGGTCACCCCACGTCGTTTGTTGACATGATTCCTGATAACGATTTTTGTAGGCGCTTCTCCGAAGATAACAGTGTGCCCTCTTTCACGACTGTACGTGTCATTCCTTCATTTTTATGTCAATTCGAGTGTTTAAATTAAATAAAAATCTATAAGTCTCGTGTACAGTTTTCCTTCACCGTTATCGGACAACCGTCGGTATCGGCACCACAATGACGACCGTCTTCCAGTCTTGTGAAAGTTCCAGTGCCCCAAATTATTTGCAGCACACGATTTAACAAATGCATTGAAAAACTGAACGAATGTGTTCGTTTTGATCACATATTTGAATACACGATGGACTTCGAATTGTATCTCTATGGTGCCTGTTCAGCACGTCAAGATCTGATTTTGGAATCTTGTGGTTGGCACGTCAATGCCGTTTACTAGTGTTTCACTAGCGCCCGAATTCTAAAAGTGTTTGATACTGGCTATGTGATTAGCTATTAATTGTACTATAGTGTTGTTTTCCGTCATAGTCGGGTACAATTTATGACTATGTACCAGCCAATAAAAGGTAAATATGTGTTTGCTCAAGGAAGAAAACTTACAATTTATGCAACGATTACTGTCGTGCACTTTATGTATACTTATTCGGGTTACCTATTAGTTCTACTAAGTATACATTGATTAACATCACATATTGCAACATAATAATTGTATGTTAGTTTCAACATTTTTAAATAGATATAATCTAATAGAGCTAAAATAATACTTTAATCAGATTATACTTATTTAATTAATTTAATTAATATTTGCTTATAGATACTGCGCCATAGTTAGCCTTATTTGTGTCTTTGTCAAAACGAAATGTTATATGCTTTGTATTACATGTATTGATTGCACATTGAGAGGACGTCGTCCCTGCATGTGTTGTCTTACTAACACATAATATATGATAATGTTCATACATTTACGTTTGATAATAGATCAATTCACTCTAATATTTAAGCTAACAACACAAAATTAAAACTGTTTAGACAATTTTGGCATATTATTATGCGTTAGTACAACACTACAACTGAGACAACACAATATACAGGTACGACATCCTCTTAAGAGAATATTATACTCATTATCGCATTGTATTTGATTATAATTCCGTTGGTATAAATATCATATAAATGTATTACAGTTTTATTGATGTACAGGACTCAAAAAATAATTTCTTTAAAATTTTTCTTTACCAAATAGGTATACCAAGTATTTTGGCTATCGCCCAAGTTACCAACCTCTAGCTATGGCACTACACAGGGGGGGAGGGGGTAGTAAAAAAAAAGTATGCCAAGGCATTTATAAAGGCAAAAAAGTTAAACTAATGTCATGTTAGTAATTCACATTCAGTGCAGGCAATGAAAAAAAAACTCATATTTTGCAAATATTAATAACAAAATATAAAATTTAATTTAATTTAAATCAAAATGTTTATAGTTTTTTTTAATCTAATAAATTATTATTTTTAACATTAATAATGTTTTCAACTTCAATATGATTTAATACATTTTTCTGCATTTAAAGAGGAATGTCTCTAATTATTAATTATAATAAATAATAGCCCGCTGCCCACTATCCGGACCAATCAGGAAAAGTCTTGATATCCTTCCGGCATAATCCGCCATTGTCGATATAGTAATAAATATTAAATAATAATGATATATTATAATAATAACAATTTATCAAAAATTTAACAAAATATTTATTAAATATTTTAATATTTTTTGTAATAGTAAAAATGTTTTACTATATTTAAGGGTGGTAACCCAGGGAGGCTGCAAAACGTTCTAGTACCAAAAATTGTATTTTTCAAAAGAGCAGATTTAAGGTTTTTTTACTAGGTATCAAATACTTATTCAATATATATTTTTTTTAAATTTAACTGTTACGTAACGTGTAATACATATTATAAGTTCTCATTATAAAAAAGTATCATTTTATTTATAATTAATGTAATAATTGCAATATTGTATAGTACATAAAAGTGGCTATTTCCGAAAATAACTACAACATGTTATGTTGTGAAAAATGGGTATAATATATTTTGTAAAAAAAGAAATTTTTGTCAAAACATATCAAAAAATTCAAAAGATGTTCATAATAAACTACTCAAACAATTTCTTAAATTTCTGTTTGGTACTTTTAGTTAGTTATTAATATATTTAATATATTTCATGTAATTAGGGGGAGAGAGATAGGATCCATGTTTGCATATATAATACTAATATTCTTGTGTGAAATAAAAAAGAACATTTTTATATAATATATTAACCAAAAAACAGAGTTGATAACAAATGTTAAATTATACAGCTAAACTTGTCTACTGTAGAAAGTTTCTGTAACGCTGAGCTTTGGTAAAGGCTGGTTTTGCATCGTATCAAAATTGATTTGTATAGTATCATAAGACTAAGTTGACTTCATTTTAGAAAAAACTATTGATTTTGCTTTTTTTTCTTTTAACTAAATTTGTAAAACTTTAATATCAACAACATTTTCATTTTTGTTTGACATAATTTTTGTTTACAAAATGAGCATACATCCTGGCGCTAATTTTGTATATATTTTTGATATCCGGGTTATAAGATAATCTACAGACTAAAATGGTCAATTTTTACCCAACAGTAATGTGACCGACTGGGAATCAACCAATGGGACAAAAATTTTATTACTTGTGGACAATATATTTTTTCATATTTTTTTGCAGTTTTATTTATTTTTTTGGTAACTTTTCTCAGTTTTTATCAAAATATTCAAAATAAATATGCAAAACATGCATTTATATTATAAATATGCACTTATTCCTTAAAACCTCTAAATATCCAAAAATATCCAAAACAAAGTTTATTATGTCTGTAATGTGTACGACTAAAAAAAAAAATATGAAAATGTCATAATTGATGTTATTCCAACAAAAACATTTAAACATAGGAACTTGAATACGAGATCCCTTTTTTCAGTAGATACAAAATAAGCAACCACAGTCCTTTCTTGACGAATACCTTTGCTCTATTTCTTCTTTTAGGCTCGTCAATGGTCATCATACACAAACATTGATCTTGATCAATCTTTTTATTTAAAAGACATAAATTATTTTTAAAGCAGTGTATGTCACTTGGAATTAATTAACATTATACTTGCTTGAACTAGTATCTTTATAATAACAACATATTATTCATATTTGAGGAATTTGATATCTTAAACCTAAGGTGCATTTCCTTTCATTACCTTTATTTCTTTTCATTTCACTGGTAATAACTGCAACAGGTTTTAAATACTCATTCAGTACTTACACAAGAGTTGTTTGCAGGAGTATTGTATTGACTTAAGGTTAAGTTATTTGTAGGTTACTGGGAGGAACTTCTATTAAAATTATTGGCGCTGTAGTGTTATTTGATGCAAATATGCAATATATTGTGTATTAGGTAATTACTAATTGTTGAAAAGTATCATCCAAAAGTACACACTCCATTGTTTTTATTTTGAGCGTACCCATTATATTTTTTTGAAACTGAACATTGGGTCAGTAAGTTTTTTTGATGGAAAATATAATAGCTATAATATTTTTTATTTTTTTTTACCTTGTACATACTAATTAATTATTAAAATTACTGAAAACTATAAAATACAGTGATATGAAATTGTATTATGCATCACAAAACCATAAATTTTAAGGTCTATGCACAAAACAAAAACAGCGATAGTTCATAGTATCAACATTTGTGTACCTTGTTCAATACATTATTTAATAATAATTGACCAATTTTATGTTTTAAAAAAAATTATTACTAAATAAGTGTTTTTTTTTTTATATATATAATATATAAAAAATGTGTAGAACAAATTTAATATTGTTTTGGTTTGGTCGTTGTGGAAGGGGTGTATTGGGGCGAAGCCCCCACGGTGATGTGACAGTTAATTTTGTGTGGAATGCACTTTCGTCTGATACACTAATTTTTTTCCAAATCAAGCACTGCATGACAGTAATACTGTTTTATCTAAAACCATATTTATAAATGATTATATTAAGTAAAATATTGATGTTACTAACAAATCTATAGCACCATTTGGTTTCCAGCCGTTTTTACAATACGAAAAGACTAACATACTTTTTTTTAACACGTTTTGCAGTACCACCCTTCATTTATATTTGTCATAATATAAAATCACCTTGTTTTTACCATGTATGTATTATCTTATACTATAAGCCTTATAGAGTGTGATACTGTAATCAATCAAAACAAAAATAATTAAAGACTATTATTAAATAATGTATAATTTATTTTATAAATATGTTTACACTTTACCTGGCCAAGTTACATACCAGGGTATCATAATGGTTTATGATTTTATGTGACACTTTTCCTAATTTTGTAGTGAAGGCTCCCTGTGATTTGCACCTATTTTTGTAAGACGGAAACAACATATGTGGGTGCAACATATGTTGCAACAACACGTCCTTAAGAGTTCAACCATTTTTATATTATATATGTTATAGCCACTTTGTGAAATTAAACTTTTCATGAAATGGATACGGATATTTGACACTTTGTGAAACTCGAAAATATTTCACAAAATGGTCACTTTTTCACGAAGTGGTCACTCCAATTTAACAAGGTGTAATTTTTTTCACAAACTGATCGTTCACTTTGTGTACTGAAGTACAACATTTACCGTACACGTCTATAGTTTGATTATAAAACGATGTCAAATACAATAAATATTATCTGTATTCTATATGACTATTTATACCTGCCTAATTGCCAGACGTGACAATGTTTGAAATGTGTAGATGATATTAATTGGTTTTGATAAAAGTCATAATCATAATGTCATGTCAGCATTTTGGTAATACCTTGATGTTAAAGCGATGTATAGTTGTTGTGTGGATCATTTGATCACATTCTATTCTAAAGGTTTTTATTCTATGTACTTCTACGTAATGGATGAGTTTTACCAAAAAATGGATAGGTATTATTTGGATAAGCCTGGTAAAAAACCATATACAGCTGAAAAAAATGAGCCAATAATTTCGGAAATTAATGACGCTAAATCAACATAAGTACCTACATGCTAAGTTACTTTATTTGTCTTCTGTTCTATTGTATTATATTTCGTATTTATTCATTTTAATGTTATAATAAATAAAAACATGATAATATTATGAACAATATATTAACATGATATAAATAATGTGTTTATTTTAAAGGTAGCTTAAAATGTAACAGTCGTTGTCACAGTTAATTTTCCTGTTCTAATAAATAAAAAAAAATATTAAAATATGAACAATATATTAATAAGATATAAATAGTTGTAACTTATAACTTATTAATATACTATGCATAGGTAGATAAAAAACTTAAATTTATCTTTGTAATATAATCTATATCTTTAGTATTGTAGAAGTCATAAATAAGTATACTTAATAAATACATTAAATTAATAATATTAGATATAATCAAACTTGATTTGTGCAATGAATGTTGTATTCCAGTACGTAAAGTGAACGACCAAATTGTGAAAAAAATTACAGGATGTTAAATTGGAGTGACCACTTCATGAAAAAGTGATCATTTTGTGAAATATTTTCATAAATACATAAAAAATATCCGTTTCCATTTCATGAAATGGTCATCTTTTCACGAAAAGATCGATTTCACAAAGTGGTTGCGACATATACATATTTTAAAAATTAATATATTTTATGACCAACTATATTTGTATAATATATTCTCCATAAAATATAAATATAAAATATAAATTGTATTTATATTGTAAAGTACCTATCTAAATCATGACTGGCTACAAAATTTACATGTTATTTGTTATGATGACCTACTTTTTTTTTGTTTTTACAGAGTCAATTCAGTTGGTGACAACACCAACAAATCGTCCTAGATCAGTGTTAATAAACAGTAAGAATACCAAACTAGAAGAATTCATATTGAATATTCACAATAATATGTCACCATCCAGATTCATTTTGTTTGTGATCTCAATTTTATTTGGTTTTGCTGTGATTATTGGTGTTTTATTTATAGTACCATGTGAATGGTCTAACTGTATTTCTTCAAAAAATATTAAGTTTATTTGGTCTGATTCTATTTTTATTGACATAGGTATTTTTATATTATCCTATATATAAAAATTATTTTATTTTATTTTATGTATCTAATTCATTATTGTCTGCATATTAACAGAGTTAAAAGGCAGGCCAAGTACGATTGAATTAAACCAGAAACTTATACAATTGTTATTTATAGTAAGAGGATCAATTCTCAACAGTCAAAATGTACCACCTAGAACAGAACGTTTACCATCTATTGGTGGTGGTCTTTTGCAAATTGACGCAATTACTGGTAAAGAAATGTGGCGTAAACGATTAGATTCACTACCCGATACAATTGATTGTACATTACTAAATAATCAGTTCAAAGAAAATAAAGAAGTATACTGTATAGTAGGAGCTTCAAATAGAAATATATTGGCTGTTGTATCCAGCAGTAAACATAAAGGTACTACTTTATTTGGATTCACTTTTTTTATTAATATCAGCAGAGTAACATTTAATATTATTTTATTTTAAGTGTAAGAGTTAAAACTTATGCAATTCGTTTGTTCAATGTTTGCTTAAAAATAATGTTAAAAAAAAAATATTATAATATTTTAGAATTTATTTGTAAGATATCTACTTGAATTCAAGTTTTTACTTATTATAAATCTTAATGTTTTGGTCCTTAACCCTTTATAGGGCACAGAAAAAAATATCGTACGATTTCTACCTAATTTTCAAATTTACTTAACAGATGTAAGTTACTGTAAAAAATGTAAAAAAAATTGTAACTTTATTTGCATTGGTAAAAAAAGGGTGGGGAATAATTTCCCACTGAGCATTTAGTGTCATAGTTATGGACCATGGGCAGAGGGAAATAATTTCCCACTTAACACCATACTACAATTTTTTTTTAATTTTAACTATTTTTATGCAAACAAATGTATATATGACATGATAAATAGGTATTTAATTGTATTTTAGGGTTTATGACACCTGAAGATACAAATCTTCTCAACTGATAAAATAAATTCTCATGAGATTATAGTAAACCTTATACTTTATTATAACAATAGAAAAAACAAAAAATAATTAATAATGAAAACATAAATAAAAACCTTTGTAGAATTATCTTGATTCACACATTTCAGACTTCACATTATATAAAATTATAATAAAAAATAAATAAAATCAACTTTTCAAAATAAAATTAACTTTCTAAAAAAAAAACAATATCAACTATAGTACCTAATTGGGCAATAAAATCAATAGAATGTACTAAGTTTTATGGTATTCAGCAAAACAATCTTTGCATAAAACTTTGTTGCAAGTTGCACACATTACATTAGATCTTTTGTCATGTTTTTTGGTACTACATCTAAAACAGCATCCATATGTAACAATTTTAGTGGCAATATGTGGTTCAAAGGTTGAAATTACCTCCACATTTGATTTTAACCTTTTTTGGGATGGTGATATAGTAGGTCTTTTACGAGATGAATAATTTGATATGAGTTCATTTGCTAATGTAGATTTAAACTCTAAATGGCTCATATATTTTGTTTTATGACTATTGTAGCTTTTTTTATACATCAAAAACGAATTTACTATAGATGTATCTAATAAATAATAAAATATTTTTACCCATCAACGGCGTGATTTTTGACAAATACTGTAGGCAGCCATATATTGGTCAAATTTATCAACACCCCCCATATATCTATTGTAATCTGCAATACTAGATGGACATGAAATTGCTATCATTTCACCTTTAGAATTTTTTCTGTGTACAATTTCTGAGTGGGAAGCATTATGCATACTGCTAATTACAGTTACTGGTTTTGAACCCCTGTCCTTCCATCTACAAACACTGATATCATCACACTGAGCAAATTCAATATCTCCAGGCTTATAAAGTGAATCTTTTTTCATTAAATCTTTTGGGTAATATTTTTTATTTATTCGAAAAGTCCCACATGAGAATATATCATTATTTAATAACTTTTTAGCAAGTGGCAAACTAGTAAAAAAATTATCAAAATAAATGCAATGAAATTTCATTTCTAAATATTGGGATAGATTTAGTACAACATTTTCTCCTAATCCAAATTCTGTTAAATTATTACTGTTTTTACCAGTATAGATTTCAAAATTAATAAGGTAACCACTTGCAGAGTCAGCTAATGCCCATACTCTGAAACCTCATTTAATTGGCTTCATTGGCATGTATTGTTTCATCCCTGATCTACCCTTGAAGGCAATCATACTTTCATCAATTGATAAGTGCCTAGAGGGACATTCTAAACTTGAATACATTGTTTGTAAATGACAAATTAATGGTCGAACTTAAAATAATTTGTCAAAATAAGGACCTCGAGGGGGCATTTTAGAATTGTCATTTATGTGCAAAAATCTTACTAACTTTAAAAACCTTTTTACTGTCATAATACTTGCAACTCTATAACAATAAAAGTTTTTATCATTAGACCAATAATGACGAATGCTTGGTAATGAATTGAAACCCATAATTATAAGTATCCCGATGAATGCTTTAATTTCTTCAGGAGTTGTATCTAACAAATTATTACTTTGTTCTGCATAAAGATTTGATTCTCTAACAATTAAATCAATAAGAGGAGAAAATATTTTTTCCCAAATGTTTACTGGAGTTAATTGAAAAATATTATCACTAATAGGACTTTTCATTTGGAAAGTTGATTTTGAAAAATGTTCAGGTTGTTTACCAATTTTTGTAAAATTAAATGTATTAGTGTTGGAATCTTTTCTCAATTCATTGTCTACATAATTACTAGTAGATCCTTCATTTGAAATATTTCTTTCATTCAAATCAGTATAACTATCATCAGCATCGTCATCACTGAAATTAATATTAATTTCATTTGATACAGGACATGGCTGATAATCTTTGTCTTTATCCGTATCGTCTGCATCTGACCCAGAATTTGAATCCCATTCATCTGTAATATAAGTTTTAAATTATGTACATGCATGACATAAATAAGTAAAAACTAAAGATTCATACTTAACACATCTGAAGCTGTCTCAACAATTTTGAATAAGCTTCGTCTAGTTCTAGAATTTCAACCACTTGAAGATCGTTTATCTTGATCAGAAATACTGGCATTCTTTAAGAAAAAATATAACAATTTATAAACATATTCACAACTTTTATAATTATATTTTAAAAGTACACTTTTATTGATTTTATAAATTATAAATTTTATTATTATTATAAATATATATTTACATAGAACAAATAAATATACAATTAATACATATCTTATATAATATATTACAATTTATTTATAAAACATAATAAAATTAATAAAATATGTAAAAATAACTTGCCTAAAGTAGTAGTACATTGTCCATGAAGATCAATATTTTCACATTGATTAGTTGTTTGCATATTTGATCTTGTTCTTTTGCCTAAACACATGTAAAAATTATAATATTTCATAAAAAATAGCATCTGCCTAGTGCCTATTTTAGATTCACAATTTGATATTGAAAATTCTATATATTACTACCTAAGGATGTTTTTTGTCGACTAATTGGTGTAATATCATCAGCATCAGAATCTCCACCAATGTCTGAATCTATTGCCATTTCATCTGTTATATTAAATAACTCATATAATATATCATGATCCTTGAGTT
>NC_042493.1:185985-186119 GCF_005508785.2 Acyrthosiphon pisum | reverse complement strand
TATAAGCCATCTGCAATTAATGTAAAAATTAAATTAATTATTCATTAAAAATTCACAATAAAGTGAAAATATTAAGTTTGTGGTGTATGTAATACACTTACTATATATATGTTGAAATTATAAACAAAACACCC
>NC_042493.1:185626-185885 GCF_005508785.2 Acyrthosiphon pisum | reverse complement strand
TATTTTTATTTTTTTTATAATTTTAACAAGATATATACAATCTGTATCCATTAGGCACAATAAAAATATGTGATATAATATGAAGCTAAATTGGATATAAGGGGATTAGGATGATATGGAAGTCTGTTATGGAATCTTTTGTAATATGTTATGGCTTCAGCATGAACAGTTTTTATGTTTAGATCTGTGTGCAGAGAGTAGTGGAGACATATGGTTGGGGCTTTAGTGATTAATCTTAAAATTTTATTTTGAACACTTT
>NC_042493.1:181314-182098 GCF_005508785.2 Acyrthosiphon pisum | reverse complement strand
TATTAATCTTCTTTTTATGTTCTGGATTTTCATCTTTACTTACAACCAACTGGAAACCCTATTAAATAAAAAAATTGGATAAGAGAATACCTTTAATACGTCAGATATGAGTTGTGAAATCTTACTTGAGATAAGCGTTGACATATCATTTGATAAAAAACTTCTAAAGCAGATAGTGGTTGACGATAAACAGCTCTTTGCAAGGCAACTTCAGCATTTACATAATCAGGTAATAGATTGTAATTTGAAAATAAATAATATGATTGAAGATTTACTTCATCCGGAAAATAATCAGTTGTTATTGGCAAACATGCAGGGAACACTAGTGATTTCCAATCAACGCCTGTTAAAATACACTTGTATGTCTTAAATATGTTGACATTTGTTGGAAATTCAATTGCATAAACATTTATATATACATTATTTAATGTTTATTTTTATAATACTTATTTCAGTTTACACTCATAATAAAATAGAAAATCGTAAATTAATTTACAATAATTGTTAACTACACTATTTTTTGGGAGAAATTATAAAATAAATAAAAAAGTAATTAGAGACAAACAAGTAAATAAAAATAGCTTAAGATAAAGATAATAATTGAATTACCTATATCTAATTAAAGACATTATTATATAAATGTCATGTATATTATATACAAATTACATACTGATCATTTATATTGAAATTTTCAATTTTTTTCTAAATATTAAACTGTTTTACTATATTAAAGTAAAAACATTTAAAGTAAATATAATATTTAGCTTAGCTAAAATGTGTTAAA
>NC_042493.1:144844-181264 GCF_005508785.2 Acyrthosiphon pisum | reverse complement strand
AAGCTAAGTGCGTAGATTATATAAAGCTGTAGATGCATTTTCAAATATGAAGCAACGGAGATACCCGCTTAAATAATAACCTATGCTACTATGATTTTATAATTATTATTACCTATGTTATTATTTTATATTAATTATATTTATTAATGTAAACTATTAAAGTATAAAGGTCGTTATAATAATAAACTATTATATTTCAAGTTGTTTATTATTTCCATTGCATTGCACGCTTTGCTTTACTTTATGCTTATATGTCATAAACTCAGCTTTGAATAATTAATTTGTATTTTCCCTTTTTTTTGATATCCTATTTGAATATTTTATATTTAGTTTATTAATTTATGTGTTAACTATGAAAATATGTTTTTATTAAGTATGTTTTTGATACTGTAATGAATCTGTAATGAAAAACTGATGAAACACTAGAAACGTTTTTTTAACGATTGGCCTGGAGGTGGGAAAAAATTGGCATCTTTAATTGTTTGCACACCTTAAAAAAAAACTGAAATGGCGCCCCTGGTAGTAGGTTACAAATAAATAATGATAATAATTACATATAAGTCTTTATGTTATACTTATAAAGAAATATTAAAAAATATATAAGTTGTATAAAATACTAAAATGTATAAATGAATACGTAATATTTATAAAAATAATTTTTGTTGTCAATAAAATATAGAAAACTATGATAATAATTACAATTCCTGTCATAATTCATTTTTTTACTCACTTTTGTTAGCACTGATTAGGTTAGGTTGCTGGTTCACTACTTTTTAAAGTAGTTATTTGAAACCAACTTAACAAAATAATTGTGTATTATATTAAACTTCTTTTTGGTCGAAAAGTGAATCGGCCGAAAAGGAAAGGGTACGTTTTTGGTCGTATTAAGATGTATTAATGTCCGCACGCAACTAACTGACTGTGTACGATCAAATGTCTATTTTGATTGATATACGGCACCCACAATTTTGTTATGAAATCTTTTTTCGTTGTTGGTAACGTATAGTGTTATACTCAATAGTCAAATTATTATAACGTATGTTTGTGTATACACGGATGATTAATAATAAGAAATTCATCAATAATATCACCATTTTTTTTTTGGTCCTGGGGGGGGATTGATCCTGAAAACCCCCCTCATATGTACGCCACTGTTTATATTATACTTATAATATTGTCAATGTAAAAAAATCTCGGTTTTCACCTGAGGTGACTTTGCCCGGGTAACACTGATATAAAGATATAATCAAATAAAGATCAAATAGTGATATTGTAATGTTTCAACAATATGATGCATTTTTATTTGAATGAATTTTGACTAAGTCCCAACAAATGTGGCTTTTCTCAGCCCCATAGAATCTAAGTTTTATACTGATAAATTATGACTTTAATTTTAATTCCTGACTCATAAATAACATTTTCACAGAATTTTGACTTAACAAAGTTGTGTATGTTACATAGCTTTTATAGATTGTATTTATCAAATCATAACATTTGTAACTTTTTAAAGTCTCAAAGTTATATTTACATATATGGGTTTACAATTTTACATATAAATAGATTCCCCTACATACATTTAAAAACCTAACCATTTACCTTCTTAATCAATAAGAGCATAATATATATATTGCATGTTTCATGAATAATGTTACTAATTTGTTTATACAATGGTCACTTTTAATAGTATAAATAAAAAGTCAATCTGGTACCTATTGTTACTAAATAATAATTAGCAGTGCCGCCGAGTCCTATGTATAGGCCACCGCCTGACCACATTTTTAAAAGGGGGCCGGTGATCAGAGGGGGGGCTGAACGTCAGTCTTCAGACATCAGACCATAGAAATTAGAAAAGGTATTAAACGCTATATGAAATAATCACAGTTGAATGCTAATAGGCAATAGCTACAGAAATGAACTAAATGATGTATAAAAATTATGAATCAAATTAGGAATTATAGCCATTAGGTACATCGTACTTTTAAATATTGAATGAGTACATGACTATGGTGCTTTACTGCTTTGTGTTATCGACTTATCGTCATCATTTTCTTCAAAAACATATTATTATATTGATTATGGGTTTTTCGAAGTCAAACATATTTTCAACGTCGTGACGGATTGAGACAAAAATAGAAATACCTATTATTATTTGTTATCAAACTTTAGATACAAGGTTGTAATTTATTAATTATTTTTGATGCAAGAGAATTTCAGGACGTGTTTTATGTATAAGTAGTGTATTACTGATTTTTATTATTAATTATTATTATTTATTAATTGTTTACGAACATTTGAAAAAGTGAACTTTGTTTGCGACTCTACCAGTCCACCATACATAATATTATATCAGCGTGATTACTGCAGTTTTATTGACACCGTTTTAGGTAAGTGAGTTGCAAATAATTAAATATTTTAATTTTTGAATTAATTTGATTAATTTTTATAGATATCATTTTTATTTGATTTTAGAGAATTAATGAGTTGCATAAAAACTTTTATTTTTAAATTAAAAACAATAGATAGGTAAGTAGTTATTTAATACCTATTGTCTCTGCCATCTATATTGTCTTTAATGACATTAAAATGTATACTAGGTAGTATACTTAATAAAACGTAGGTACCTACTTAAATTAGTGTTTATGCAAAAAAAAATATTTAAGTGTGGTTTACAACATTAAGGTAAAAGAAATAATACAATTATTTAGTACATTTTTTTTACTTCTACCGTATAAAGAGTAGGTACATATTATTGAAAATGGAAGGCAAGAGGAAATACCGTGGAGGAGCTGACAAACATAGAGAGAGACAACGAAAATTGCTCAAGAAAGAAGCTGGGAAGTGCAAAAACATATGTGATATGTTTTATCACAGATCTAGTAGTTCTAAAGTAATTATTTAATTTTGTTTGAAATTAATGTTCAATATTTAATTATTCTTAGGTTGAAAATATATTAGTATTTAGTAGGTATTATATGCATAACTGTTTAAGTACTAAGTAGCATATTATTTTTTTTCTAAATATTCATTAATTTTATCTAGGAACATCCAGTAGATCAAGTAGTTCAACCAGATAATACTGAGGTAAATAATTCATTAAACGTTGCATGGCAATAATTTATTAAATTTTAAAAACTATTTTAGTATTAACATTTTTTTTCTAAATATTTATTAATTTTGTCTAGGAACATTTAGTAGATCGAGTAGTTCAACCAGATAATAGTAATACTGAGGTAAATAATTCTTTAAATGTTGCATGGCAATAATTTATTTAATTTTAAAAACTATTTAGTATTACATTTTTTTTTCTAAATATTTATTAATTTTTTCTAGGAACTTCCAGTAGATCAAGTAGTTCAACCAGATATTAGTAATACTGAGGTAAATTAAATGTTTTGTGGCAATAATTTATTTAACTTTTAAAATTTAACATTTTAGTTTATATATATTTTTAATTTTATAATTTTAAAATTACACTATTCTGTCCGAGGACTGAAGGGACGATGGACAAATTTCCACCACCCCAATGCTGACCTACTCTTTTTTTTTTAGATTGTAACTTCTATGGTTCAAAACAAGTTATTTGAGGAAAATACTATGTTTGAAAATGATCCTGTAAGGTTTATTAAAATTAAATCATGGACCCATGAGTTACGAAATATGGTTCTGAAGTTAGGTCCCTGTCAGCCAAATGAATATGAATTGGAAAACAAAAGTTTTCCCAAAAATACTTCAAACAGAAGTTTTCATAGCTCTTGGTACTCAAGAAAATTAATTGACAATACCTATGTGAATCGGGAATGGCTGACATACTCTCCAAAGCTTGACAAAATATGTTGCTTGTATTGTATTCTTTATTGTGCCAAATCAAATGATGCTTGGATAAAGAATGGCTTCAACTACTGGAAAAACGGTCTAATGTCCATAGTCAAGCATGAAGTATGTGAAACTCATATTATGGCTTCACTGAAAATTAAAATAAGTATAAATTGTTTACCTATTTTACCATCGTTAACTGAAGAACACCATCGTCAAGTCTCTTTCAATAGAGATGTTGTAAAACAATTGATAGAGATTACTATATTTTTAGCTAAACACAATTTATCTTTTAGAGGACATAATGAATGCTGGAAAAATGAGCTAAAGGGAAATTTCAAAGATATTCTGGTTTTATTAGCACAACATTCACCCACATTATCAGTACACATTAGTAATTTGAAGAGCAATGCCAGAAAAGAATATTCTTTTATTTCATGGGAGAGACAAAACTTACTCATTGAATCTGTTGCTGAATATGTATTACAGTGAAACCTCTCTTAACGGACACCTCTAATTAGCGGACACCTCTCAATAACGGACAAAATTTCCGGCATAGTCCCGTTGAAAATAATAGATAATGCTCCTCTAAATAGCGGACACCTCTGAATAACGGACGCGGACAGGTTAGGTAGTCCGAAGTGTTTAAATATATCTAAATAACGGACAGCTGTCCAAGAAATACAAACTTATTGTGTAGGTATACAATACAATATGTACCGATATTTTACCGATAAAGACATTTATCTAAATCGTAATTTAATGAATACGATAAGGTATGAAAAATTACAAAATTAAATAAGAACCTTTACGAACGATAGTGATGTTATGACTTAGGTACTGATATCAATAGCATTGTCCGTTAGTATCGTATTTACCATGGCTCCGGTACGGTCGCGTTTGACGTTGAAAAATAAAATCGACATAATAAAATGTTATGATGCAAAAAAACAAAGTGTTCGTGAATTAGCGACTCAATTTAAAGTTGATAAAACTCAAATTGGAACCATACTCAAGTCCCGGGTAGATCTATTGCGTAAATGGTGTGATGAAAACGTGAATGGAGAGACAAAAAAGAATTTTATTGAAGGTAAGGGCTTTGAAATAGACCATGTGTGTTATGAATGGTTCTGCCGCGTCCGTGCTAAAAATTTGCCTATCTCTGGTCCTCTCATACAGCAAAAAGCTATAGAAATTGCGAAAACTTTGGGTAGAACTAATTTTAAAGCGTCTAATGGATGGCTCGAAAAATTTCGCAAACGTCACAATATTGCTTATAAAGCTATCTGTGGAGAAAGTAGTTCCGTTGACCATGATATTGTGGACGACTGGAATAATAAATTAGTCGAAATATGTGAAGGATTTGTTCCAAAAAATATTTTTAATTTAGATGAAACTGGCTTATTTTTTCGTGCTTTACCCAATAAAACAATGTGTCTCAAAGGTGAGAACTGCAGTGGTGGAAAAATAAGTAAAGAACGAATTACAGTTATGTTGTGTGTTAATATGGAAGGCGATTTTGAAACACCTTTGGTGATTGGAAAGGCGTTAAAACCCCGGTGTTTTAAGAACATAATCGTCAACGATCTTGGAGTAACGTGGAAGGCTAATCGTAAAGCTTGGATGACACAAGAATTAATGAAAGAATGGTTATCGAATTTCGATAGAAAAATGCAAGGCCGGAAGGTTATCCTTTTTCTTGATAATGCGACTAGTCATCCTCATTTGAATTTACAGAATGTGAAACTCGCATTCTTTCCACCAAATGTAACTTCAACTTGCCAACCTCTTGACCTAGGCATTATAAAAAATTTCAAAACACATTACCGCATAAATCTTTTAAAACACGTAATTTCGTCTATAGATAACGAAAATATAAAAAAACCAAATGTGACAGTTCTTGAGGCAGTTATGTGGACTACAGCAGCTTTAAAAAAAATAAACAAGGAAACGGTCACTAAATGTTTCATAAAAGCCGGGTTTCCGGGGTCAGATAATATTGGTAAATTAACACAAGTAGAGGATCTGAGTAATGAGTTAACGAAACTAGTTTCAACAATATATCCAACAAATGCACAGGACTATTCGTCAATAGATGAATGCTTACAAACCGAAGACTTATTGAACATTGAAGACATAATCAATGATGGCACGAGTGAGGATGAAAGTCATGACGTGGAACAAGAAGAAGATAGTACAGACGGTGTAGACGAAGAAAAAATAACACTCAAAGAAGCATTACAGTTAGCGAATAAACTGAAGACGTTTTGTCTCAATAAGAGTGATGCAGTTTCATTGTCACTAGTTAATCAACTCCAGTCTAATTTTGAGGCAATTGCAATACAAGAAAAAAAACAAACTAAAATTTCAGATTTTTTTTTTCAATAAGTAATTTTATATAACATATTTTATTACGTCTAATTATAATAAATTATGTAATGATAAATAAATGTTTAAAAAGTCAATAAAATTTAAATTTTCAGACATAAATACATACATACATATTATTTTATCAATTTTTCCCAATAGCGGACACCTCTCAATAGCGGACAATTTGGTCGGTCCCGTGAGTGTCCGCTATTCAGAGGTTTTACTGTATCAGTAATTAAGTCACAAATTAATTCTGCTGAACTTTTTAGTATATGCATGGACTCAACATTTGATGTGTCTCATAAAGAGCAGATGTCATTTATTATTCGATACATTTTTAATGGAAACATTCATGAAAGATTGTTAGCATTAACCGAGTCATCGAATACTACAGGTGAAGCACTTTTTGAACAATTTAAATCAGTGATGGAAAAGAACAATTTAGACTGGAGAAATAACCTTGTTGGCCAATCATATGATGGTGCAGCAAATATGCGAGGAACATATAACGGATTGCAAGCTCAAATCTTGGAAATTAATCCTAAAGCTTTATATATCTGGTGTTATGCACATAGATTAAATTTAATCATATTGTCTGCTGTTGGTTCATGTACAGAAGCAATTGATTTATTTGGCAATTTGGAAAAATTATACACATTCATAAATTGTAGTAAGAAAAGAGCTGATTTATACAGACAAAAACAATCTCAAATATATCCCCATAAACAAATACGAGCTGTCAAAAGAGTTGGTACAACCAGGTGGATGTCAACATCATTTGCTTTGACCACAGTATTAGAGACATTGGAAGCAATCTTGGACATGTTGAGTGAAATAAAAACAAATGAAGGTACCTCCAATTATAAAACTGGTTCCGAGTGCAGTGGTATGCTCGATTATTTTCAATCTTCGCGTTTTATAATACCGGCATTTATATTTAAAAGTATATTTGATATTGTTGAACCACTCAGTAAAGTTTTACAATCTCATGACTTGGACATACTAGCTGCGGTGAGTCTTTTAACAAAAACAGAAACCAGGATAAAAAAACTTTGTACAGATGATGCTTTTTCTGAAATTTTCCAAGATGCTAAGTTATACTCAGAGGAACACTTTGGAGACTTCGAGGTTAACAATTGTAGATCTATTGGAAATCGAAAAAAGAAAGTTCCTAAACGACCAGGTGAACTAGCTGCTGATGAAACTGTTCAAGATCCTGTACAGCGTGTCAAAGTCACTGTATTTTTTAAGACAATTGATATTGTTCTTCAACAATTTCATGACAAATTTCAGAATCAATCAATATCTGTATTGAAAGATATCGGCCTTCTCTATTTAAAAAGGATGCAAGACAGCACAGTAGTCCCACAAGATGCTTTTGAGAAATTATGTAAAATGTATAGATTTAGTCAAGAAAAAGTAAGAAGCGAATACATTATGTTCAAACAAATTCTCAATGATTTAGACCACAAATTACTAACAAATTTACCAAAACGTCTACATAATACAACAGATGGTGAAAACAGCAATTCAGATAACAGCGATGAAGAAGTTGAATTAGATAGTGTTATAAATGTGGGAAGTTTAATAAATATATTTCAAATAATTAATAAAACTAATTTGAAACCAGAGTTTGAAAATTTATATTCTATTATAAAACTAAGTTTAACACTCCCTACATCAAGTTGTTCAGTTGAACGCTCATTTTCCAAATTAAAGATTATTAAATCGCGGTTGAGATCAACAATGGATCAAAAACGATTAGAGAATCTAATGGTCATATCTTGTGAACATGATGTATCTATTGATATTTTTAAGGTAATTATTATTTTTAGCTTGAATAATTGTATTTTTTTTTAAATTTATGTGTAGGTATACACTATTAATAAAATAATATTTAATTATGTTTCAGGTCATTGATATATTTGCTTCAAAAAGTTCTGTTCTTGCCAAATTGCTAACTTTTTAATAGATTAATTATTAAAAAGTTAGTCATTTGTATAATATATCCAAACAGAAATTGTACATACCTAACAAGTAATAACTATATCTTAGTATTATATAAAAACTATTATTACATAACTATTATTTCATAATAAAATCACTATAAACTACAACACATTATTGTTATTAATAGTATTACATTTATTTATTGCATATAATATACCTACACACAGTCTACTGTCTACACATAGCTGATTTAATTAATTGTAATATTTTTTAGGTAATTTATATATTTAGTAACTAATTACATATATTAAAATATTGATCAAATAAATTAATAAAATATGGTTTTTATGGAATCTAAAAGTACTTGATGGTAATTTATAATTATAGATATTCTAATCTAGGTAATATATAATGTAAAATACTTAGCATTTAAAAACAGCATAATGAGAGAAACTATAAATTCTGATGTTTAGCAAACATTTTGGGAGATTCCGGATAAGGAGTTAACATTCATATCAAACTGTTCAAAAAATTAACTTCTGAAGATAAGTTTGACCCTATTGTTGGTTTTATTATAACCTACACAATCATATCTATAGAGTACACCTCAAGACATCATGTATTCAAATTATAGGTACATGTAATTTGTAATTTAGAAGTACGAATTATTTTTCAATGCTAAGTAGAAATGTGGACATGTGTGGCCGCTAGGGTGGCTTGGGGCCGTTGTATTTTTATTTGGCCTGAGTACTTATTGAGGAGTTCGGCGCCACTGATAATTAGTACTTAACAAGTTAGAATATTATTAACACTATTATTAAATTTTCCTATTATTTTAAGTCTGGGGTTTGTTTTAATTTTTTGAATACATGTTATATTTTACTCATATTTTGCATAACTGCTAAAAGACATTTTGGAATAGATTTTTCATAGTTTTAGACTTTTAATTTATTAAAGTAAAATTGTATAGTGGGTCATAATAATATTAATATAAAATTTGGATCATAAACAAGATTTATTGCTAAAAGAGCCCGACATGATCAAAATTAGCACTTGGAAATCATTTAAAGAATCAAAAAAAAAACTCAAAAATGGTTACTGTCTCCCTTCCAAATCCAAAAAATAGAAATAATTTTAAAATCAAAAGTTAATAGTGGTTAACCTAATAAATATAAGGGTAAAAACTATTTAATGTTTTAATTATTCTAGAACAACAAGGATTTTGAAGAAAAAAAATCTTGAAAATAGTAAATACATTTTTTGGTATAATGAGTGTGTTACGTTAAATAAATCACCCTATATGTATAGAAAAAATGTAGATCATATTATAATTTACCTTGGTCTGTAACGTGTCACTTGAATTTCTGAACCAAACAAAGTAACAGTGTGAACTATTCTCCCAATACTCAGCCGCATTTCAATAAATCGTTCATCATGAACTGTTGATCTCATGACAATACTATTAATCTTCTTTTTATGTTCTGGATTTTCATCTTTACTTACAACCAACTGGAAACCCTATTAAATAAAAAAATTGGATAAGAGAATACCTTTAATACATCAGATATGAGTTGTGAAATCTTACTTGAGATAAGCGTTGACATATCATTTGATAAAAAACTTCTAAAGCAGATAGTGGTTGACGATAAACAGCTCTTTGCAAGGCAACTTCAGCATTTACATAATCAGGTAATAGATTGTAATTTGAAAATAAATAATATGATTGAAGATTTACTTCATCCGGAAAATAATCAGTTGTTATTGGCAAACATGCAGGGAACACTAGTGATTTCCAATCAACGCCTGTTAAAATACACTTGTATGTCTTAAATATGTTGACATTTGTTGGAAATTCAATTGCATAAACATTTATATATACATTATTTAATGTTTATTTTTATAATACTGCTAACTATCTCCAGGGAAATAACGTCAAAAATCTAGCCGCCGGACCGGGAATCAAACCCGAGTCTCTCGCTTTCCGGACAATTGCTCTACCACTGAGCTACCCGACCGCATAGACCAATGACGCTATCTCCCCCAGTTAACGGAGTTTACAATACTTATTTCAGTTTACACTCATAATAAAATAGAAAATCGAAAATTAATTTACAATAATTGTTAACTACTGTTAACTTCTCCTAATCAATAAGCAAATGTTTCGTCTCGATCAATAGCTCGTTTATTAATTATTATAACGCACAGGAAAAAGAACACATTATTAAAAATTACAACACAATCGAAAGAACAACGAAACGTCACGAGTCGACATCGACGCGCGCCAACTAGCGTAACGTCACTACGTCACTACTGACTATCAACCTCTCTCCGCCACTCGGCCAATACTGCCACCGGATGACGGGAAGGGAGCGGCACCGCCGCTGACCGTCCTGACATCTAGGGGAGTTTACACTACACTATTTTTTGGGAGAAATTATAAAATAAATAAAAAAGTAATTAGAGACAAACAAGTAAATAAAAATAGCTTAAGATAAAGATAATAATTGAATTACCTATATCTAATTAAAGACATTATTATATAAATGTCATGTATATTATATACAAATTACATACTGATCATTTATATTGAAATTTTCAATTTTTTCTAAATATTAAACTGTTTTACTATATTAAAGTAAAAACATTTAAAGTAAATATAATAATTAGCTTAGCTAAAATGTGTTAAAAGGAATATTAATTTGATACTAATATAATTATTTAAAAGTAGACAGTAGTAGATCATAGAATTATTAATGTCATTGCAGGGAAAAATGAATGTTTATTAGATCAATTGAACAAATTATCTTTTTAATAACACATAACATTAATTATTTATTTATTAAAAATCACTGTGGGAACTTTTGTAAAAGACTTATTAAAATGTTGCAATTGTTTTTTTTTTTTTTTTTTGATCATTTGCGTATGGCGGCTTAAACTTAAAATTTAAGAATTAAACAATCTAAAAATTAACAAAAATAACTTATAGGACTGAGTAATAAGTACCTACATAATATTTTTGTATATCCAAAGGGTAGATGGTGAACTGATGATCCAAGCAGAGAATAATGATAAAACACTAATAAAAAGAGATCTAACTATTATATGTCATTATATTGATATATTATAGTTAGATTAATTTAGTATTAGATATAATAATATAATAATATCACATAGAAAATATTTCAGATAAGTAATAAGCAGTAAAGAAATTAAAAACTACAATAATATGTATTACTATCTGAAGAACCCGGCGTTTCCCGGGGAAATAATTGTGATAGGTATGGAAGCAAAATCATATTATATTCCAATTTTTAGCCATCCCGCTTGGCGTTGCCCATGAGTTTCGCGTATGATTATGCAAACAGTATATTATCAGGTAGGACACAATGAGACGGGAGATAAAATATAGCCTATATATTAGTACAGCTTTGTAGTTGAAAAAACATTTGTATACAGTGTACTTGAAATAGTATTGAAGTTATAGTTGATCATCGTGAATTTTTAGAAGTATTTATAGTATATTAATATATTTTGGGGAGTTATCTTATCGTTTAAAATATAATTGGATTATTGGTGTACACGCGATGCATGAGATAATTTTTATCGATAAACTTTTCGGAACAATTCTTATTGTTGACCATCAAACAAAAAAGATAGATTGCAGGTAGCTGAAAACCTGCGGGTCGCCATGCACCTGTGCCATGCAGCACAACACGTATTGACGGTGAATAATTATAATTATTAATTAATCCACTAAAACGCAACATTTTTGAAAATCTTTTTTTATTCCACAGTGAAAATATGAAAAGAACCTTTATTCCAAATTTCAAGTTCGTACGTTGCATAGTTTTTGAGTTACAGCGATCAGTGACTAAGTGGTATTTGGATTTTATATGTATAGATAATGAGAACCAAACAAAATGAAACATATGAATACAAATAGTTATAGTAAGCAACCAAAAAATATTGCATAATTTAAAAAATGATTTAATTAAAGATTTACCATTTACATCACACTAACCTGGTGTACACATATTTGTCAATTCAAAATCACTCGAGCACTCACAAGTACTTGTGATATTTTGTTTTTCCTCAATTCGATATTTTTGTACTTTTATTATGTTTACACTTACTGAAAAAAGGAAATAAAGTATTTGATTAAATTAAAATTATAATGAAGTACAATAACTAAAATCATACATTTTTTTTCTAGTTTTTGAATGTTTTCCATTTCACATAAATCCTCTGTATGACCAGACAATTCAATATCGTCATATGACTTTTTTGTGCTCTTAGGTTCTAAATAATAAAAATAATATTTATTATTTTGATGTCATTAACTCTTGTTTATTTTCAGAATAAAATTGGTTACTTTCTGGGAATGTATGACTCCACCTTCTCCGATTTGATGTTAACTTCACGTGGTATCGTGATTTGTCAAATGGATTAATAAGACCTCGTACACGCACAAACTTTAAATTATCTTGTTTACTTATAGCTAATTTATTATACTTTTTCAAGCTGTCATCAATACTGCGACTTCTATTTCCTAATTAAATATTAGTAAAATAAATCATTTAAAATTATTGAGTCAATAAACAAATCTTAAACTATGATTACTGTTTAATGGTGGCAAATTTGTGAATTCGCACTGGCTTTTGGGCGGAGGAGTAATACTGCGTTGTTTCAGAGGAGACAGACTACGGCTTAGAGCAATTGAATTATCAGAATTTACATCAAAACTGCATGTACTAAATTTTTTTTTTCTCGATGCACTAATTTCGTTTAATTTGTTTAGTGGCAAAATGTTATTGGTATAACTGAAAAAAATTAAGTATGTCTTTAATAGTAAGAATATTTTAATATTGTATGTTAGCAGTATTTACCAGTTACAAGTTTACAACTATCATACATTTAGCTACTTACTAAGAAATATAATATTATTATTAACCATTTTTATAAAAAAATTGAATTACAAATTAAATCTAAACAAGACTGTCATTCAGTGGCACAACTAGGGGGACTGGGGGTTAGCCCCCCTGGCTATGGTTTAGCCCCCCCAAAAAATATCCTTCATTAATTTTAAATATTACACGTAAAATTGTATTTTTTCACTTGACAAAAAAGAATTGAATATTTTAAATCTCGAAAAGTTTTCAAGTAAAATAGATAAGAGATAACGATTATGTTCGATAAAATATATTGACTGAAAAATATCTACTTTTAGACTGGGACCGTGGGTTTTATATTATTTTGTAATATTTAGTGATTGCATTGATAAGCTTTGTCGTACTGTCATCTGTCTTGTAATTGAGGTTGGAATATTGAAGAATATTTACAATTATAAAACATTACGCCTCTGTACTTTTCAGCTATTGTTATTACTTATTTCTTATTTGTTTTGTGAATTTTTTGCTATACGATATTAAGATGAACAATAAAGTTTTTAATATTTTCAATGTTAATAAAAAAAAAAATTATGAATGCGTAGTGCCCGTAGTGGTCAAAGACACTTCCACAGTAGAAAATTTACTGACAGTTTAAGAAGCTGAAGAGCCCATAATAGTACAGAAAGTACAGCCGAATAGCCCTAATGATTTAGGTGATATTTACACCGGGCCATACAGACCAATATTACAGGTAAGTTATTCATTATTAAATAATATTAAAAATTGTGTATATTTAACCTCTATTTATTTTGTATGAAATTTTACTTGTTGTAAATATTCTGAGTACCTAATAGATTAAAAGAAAAAACCGCCACTCTAGGACAAGCAGCTCAAATAGGCACCCTATAGGATATTTTAAGTTCATAGTTTTGTTAGGAAGGCTGTAGCCCCCCCAGAATAAAAACCCTAGTTGCGCCTATGCTGTCATTATTTTGATGACTCTAATGTTTGAAATAATTCTCATTATTATTTTGAATAAAATGTATATTACCTGAACCTACTAGGCATCCTAGTTTTAATTTTTTTGTTAAAAACTCCATGATCATAATTTATATAATCTTGTGCAGAGTTGGTGAACCTCTTTCGCAACGAAGCTGATAAACTATTTGATGACACTGCTCTTAAACCCATTTTCGGACGGTTTAATAAAATGTTTGAAAATTGATTAGGTACTTTAATCCGAGGAACAAATGTAGATCTCTGTGGCATGTGGTTACTTCTGTAAAAGCTAAGTTTTTATCTTAATTATTTTACAGTTATAAATTCAAAAATAATTAAGTAAGTTAGAGCAATAGTTTTAATACAATAAAAATTAAATGAATAGAATTGTACTAACTTGGCTATCAATCATTAAAATGTTATGTACTTATATATCATGATGCGTTAGTATATTGTTTATAAAATACGGGCAAAGCGATGTAAAATAAAAATAAATTATTAATTGATACAAATAGCCAGTGAACACAATGACAATTTAGTTAAACTGATTCTGAACTATAATTATTGTTTGCTTAAGATAGGAGGGTGGAGTAATCATTTGGTTGGTACATCAGTCAGTCGATGGGATTAAATAAAACTATATAATTGATATCATGTCTAGATAATAGATGCAGCCAATGGAATAATAGAGCGGGTCAAATTAAAAGGACCTTTGAAGTTAATAGGGAAAAGAAGAGATAGGACATCAGCAGAACCACTAAAAAGAAACTCTTTGTCATAATAACATACAATAAAATTAAAATTATGATATTATTTTATTAAACAAACCTTAAATTTATCCAATGTGGAATACTGCAGTCATCTCCTAGAGATTCATCACGATTTTGAAACTAAACAAATTCATAAATATTAGGATGGTTCACATTTATATATTTATATATATAGGCTAAAAATGTTCTTAAGAAATTTTAAATAAGAACCATTCCATTTTTTTAAGTGCAAAGAAAATTTAATACTGTGAAAATTTGGTTTTGATAACTCACCCATTCACTTGCCGCAATAGGGTTAAATTATATAGGGTTAGTTTTCAGTTTTTTCTCATTATTTCAAAAACTTAAGCCAACATATTTTAGTTTTTACTGTGGTTTAAATAATTTAAAAATATAAAATAATATAATAAAACTTTTTTTTCAGGTTGTCCAAAACTACAGGAAAATATACGCATCATAAACAATGTCTATCAAATGTAGAATAAAAATGTTTAATATATAAATAATATATAATATAATAAATATTTTAATAAATTATAAATATTTTATAACACAAGTAAATTAAAAATTTTCATTACCTTAATACATTTTTTTAATAAATTTAAAAAAAAACCCTTGAGTCATAACTTAACCCTGTGGCGGCACATAAATGGGTTGAGTTATCAAGTCAAAATTTTCACAGAATTACTTTTTCTTATCATCTAAAAAATGGAAAGGCAATCATTTAGAATTGTATTAATCAGTTTTTTTGGACCACCCTGATAAATATATGTAAAATAGTATTATGAAACGATAAGCTAAACCCTACTATCATATTGATAGGCCGCCTAGAACTTTTAGTTGATATAAATAGTACAAAATGTTGTTTTTAGAAATTATTGAATGTTTAAAACATGTCATACCTAAAGCAGATGTAAATATCTATATTTAGATGGTGGATCCCGGTAGCCTGTTTTTAGCCCCCAACCCTCATTTTAATTAATATGATTGTTTTACTCTTGTACAGTTTTAAGCAAAGCCAATTTGGTGAATGCATGGGAGTTTTGAGCATCTACACTCACCATGCCAAAACTAATATAAAGAGGTCAGAACAAAATCAGCACAAACATCAGCTGCTAATTATGTTATAAGCTTTCATGAGAGATTCTTTTTTTGTTAGCCAATGAACAGAATAAACAGTGAATATCAAAAAGAAGGCTTAAGATTAGTGACTCATAAACACAGATGGGTTATCTGATTTTTTCACTATATTAAAAATGAAAAAGACCAATGTTTAAAATGGCCAATCATTTTAGTCTAGGTAAATATAAAAATATTATTTGTTTTGTGTTTAAATGGAATCAAAATCAAATTATTTATATCTTAGAACTAAGCAACTATAATTCTTACCAAAAATAATGGGACAGCATACAATGGTTCTTGGCCGACACAGATCAAATCAATTCCTACACCATTATCCATAACTCTTTGTTTTGTAATATTTGTTAACTGTCTATCCACGTAAAATTCACCCATACCAGGAGATATAACAATTGCTAATTGACCAGTCCGATCTAAGCTTCTTTCAATATAATGTTTTTCAAAAACTAAAAACAAAAACAAAATTGAATAAATAAAAGCATAATAGTAATAGTAATAACAATAAAACTACTATTTAGTAATTAACTAATTAGTATAATTAATTTTAGTTTTTAATCACAATTTTGAAAGGAAAAAATTAATTTATTATATACTAAAATAATGAATATACTAAATATACTAATATATTACAATTAGTATTATCTCCAAACCTGGTAAATCACTCTGCTTACATTTTTGTGCCTCTTTTTCTAAAAATATTTTATAGTTTATTTGTATTACTATTAGTAATACAGTTAAAAAAATATATTGTATTATATAATAATAATATAAAAAGAAATAAATGCTATGAAAACCAAAAAAATTGCTCATAAGTAAAATGCACTCAGATCTAAATTTTAATTACTACACACGGTTACAACAAGTCCGAGAATTCTGCTATCTTTGAAGCATTGTAGCCTCTAATAATAAATCAATATCAAAAAAAGAATATATTTAGAAAAGCAAGCTTTCTAAAACAAGAATCAACTTCTCGCCAATAAAAACAAACACCTGAGCATTGTCAGACGTAAAATGCTGTTAAAACATTTGTGTAGAATATGCTGACATATGGCAGTGAACCTTAAACAATGAAAAAGAAAGACAGAAGCAAACATGAAGCAATAGTATATGAATGTGAAGAAAAATTACAAAGACATCATCCAAAATTATGGACAAGAAAAGCAATGTTAAAAGAAGTAGGATAAAAAAACAGCTGATGAAGATGATTGAATCAAGGACAATTAAGTTAATTGGACTCATCATCTGACACAACTTTATAACCAACATCTTTTGAAGAAATCAAGATGACCACCCAAGGAAACAATATTTTTTACACATTCAAGAACTCATGAATTATACATCTTTTGATTCATTGATTCATTGATACACTCTTCAATAAAAACAACAGTGGTCGCAACGACAAGGCATTGCCTTTAATAATTGATGATGATAATAATTATTATAGTTCATTGTTATTAATGCATTTATTTTTCATTATACATCTATATCCATACTACTAAACACTAATTATGCCAGAAATAATCCTTTAGACCGTATGATGCAGTTGGTTAACGAAAGCCCCACTCATCAATACTATTGAAATTGAGTATTACTCGGCTATTATTATATTTCAGTAATCTCTCAAATGTGATGTATTTGGATTTATCCTATCACTATTATATAGATTAATTTGATGTATTGTATTAATTATTGTAATTTAAATATTATATTTTTGTAAAGGGCTCCGCCCATTAATAAATAATAAATAAATTGTGTTACTAACTGAATATTTATAATTTATTTTTCTATTAGTAATACTAGTACTAAACTTACCTAACTTAACTTACCTTTGCATATTATATTGTATAGTAATTATACAGTTAATAACGACTACCACTTAAAACAGTGTTATGGTATAAATAGCTTAAAATTAACCTAGATATTTTAAGCATTTTATTGTGTATATTAAATAAAAAAATATAGTGGCAACAATTTTCAAATACCTACTAATACATTTTTTCAAACAACGAATTACTATAAAATATCTAAAATATTAATTTTTTTTACTAATAAATATCCAATTTTGTTGAACTTGAGATATTTATAAAACAAATTGTTTCATGTATTTTTTTAATTTTTAATTCCTATAGCTTAAATTTATAATAAATACATTTATTTTTTAGATTCTGAGTGGAACGATGAATGTATTGATTTTACAATGATGTGTGTTTTTTTATATTTTATTTTTATTTTTGTGTCTGTCATCACCTTTTAGGACAGTAAAAGTGCTTGGATTTTCTTCAACAGTACATTTTCTGATAGGAAACTGAATCTAGTTGGTACTTTGGGGGGGGTCAAAAGTAAAATTTTTCCAATAGTTTTCAAAAGCGCCGTGAAAAACAAAAGAAAAATTAAGGAAAAACGGGAATTTTTACGCAAAATCTGTTTTCCAGAAAATTGATTTTGGTTTTTGGTGTTACTTTAAAACGAATGACTGTAGATACATGAACTTTTCACTGGTTGTTTATATTTCCATTTTCTATACATGATAAATTTTTCAAAATATTTTGATTTGTTTTGAGCTGTTTACGGACAATTCCAGTTTCCAATTTATTTAGTTTTTTTTTCTATGAATGTCAATAAAACTTTATTTGTAGAGTAAAAATACTTGAAAATTTAATACAAGGCTCCTACTATATTGTTACAATGACATTTGAAAAATATTAAAAATCCTTAGTCACAGTTTTTTTTTATTAGCATTTAAAGATCTAATATTAACAAAATACATAAAAATGACGAAAATTTGCAAATTATTTTGAGTTAGAAATTCATGAAAATTTTTTTTTTTAAATCTAAGATTTGAAAATGTGATACAAGATTCCTCATAAGTTTGTCTACCTTTTTCAAAAAAAAAATGTCTACAAACAAGTCAAATTAAATTGTTATGAGTGTTTGATATTCATATTTTTACAACATTTGATATTCACTCGATTTCTTACGTAACAATTTTCTTATTTTATTGTAATTAAAAAACAAATGACTGTAGAAACTTGAAAATTTCACTGAATATTTATATTAGCATTTTATATATACGATAAAATTTTGAAAATAATTTGACTCTTTTTGAGCTGTTTACGGACATTGTAAGTTTTCAATTTTTTTTGTCTTTTTTTCTATAAATATCAATAAAGTTTTATCTGTTGGGCCAAAAAGTGTATAAATTTAATGCAAAGCTCCTGATATACTGTTACAATATCAGTTGAAAAATATTAAAAATACATAGGCACAATTTTTTTTTATAAGCATTTAAAGATCAAATTTTAATTTGTAAAACTATTTTGTAGTTAAAAATTTATAAAATGTTCAATTTTTGTATCTAAGAATTGAAAATTTAAAACAAGATTCCACGTAAATATTTAATTCTGTTGCCAAAAATTCTAAGAAATACATAAGGACAGTTTATTTTTATAGTAATTTTAAGTTCAAATTTGTACGAAATTACATATTAAAAAACCTGGAATAACTATTTTAGTTATTTTGTTGTGATTGTAATGATTGTATAATATTATTTGTGGGTACTTGAATCATCTAACGTATACTATTAGTTATATATTTATGATAGTACCACGGTTTGTTGTTGATGTATAACGCGTTACCTGATGGATATTGTGATATGATTAATTTGGAATTTATTATTAATACCTATTATAGGTCAATTTTTTTTTTAATACTATAGATAAGTATACCTATAATAGGTATGTCTAATACATAGACCGACAAACCGTCTCCGCTCAGAATCGTTTTTCTTATACAGTGATATTATATCATTGAATTCAAATTTAATACTATCCATTATACAGTGACCCACTTGTAACCTACTATTATAATACAGCAGAGCGACATCCACTTACCCACCTTTTTTAATTTTTAAGCATAAACATTATGATCAACATTTATAGGGAAAAACTCAAATAAAAAATCGAAAATTTAAAATTTTCTATCTAGCTTAAAATTAGAATAAATATTTTGAAAATTACATTTTGCTTAAAAAATGATAATTTAAGTGATTAACAAATTCTTATAATAACCACACAAAGGCATATAAACAATGATTTAGAAATAATAGATAGGAGAACAGGAAAATACATAAAGCCACATTATACAGCATTAACCAGTACAAGAAGTTCCCCCGATAACATGGCAAAAACTATATTCAACAATTTAGTAAATTATGTAAAAAGGCAAATAGTAAGTGTAGGTATGTGAAATTCAGTTCAATTAAATGTATCATAAACAAAACAATTAATAAAATAATTGTTGATATTGATGAGAATGTGTGTCAATCAAATAATAAAATATGTGTAAATATAAATAATTAAGGAACATTGATGTAATATCAGTAATATAATTTAATCAATATTTTATACTAGGAGAATTAAGTCAATTTGTAATTTTAGAACAAATTTTATTTACTAGGAACTCTGTATACCAGATTCAAACTAAACTCAGTTAATATACATATCAGCTCTTATTATATAGTTTAAATTTGTATTACAATGTGATTGAATTATGCTGAAATAAATAAATAAAATAAACAAATATATGAATACTTGTTTATAAGTTTTGGTTTAAAAATTAGCATTCATAGGGCTCATTCATAGGGTACATTTTTTAACAAACAGTGATCCATGAACTAAAAGATAACCGCTAATATACATAATAGTATAATAATATATACATAATTATTATAGGTAATAGGTTCTGTTATACTATAATTTATAAGAATATAATATTATATAAAACCTCAATGTATAATGTAGGTACATACCAATAATTTGAGTAAATATTTAAATGTATGTTGTATTGAATAGATATTGGTAAAACAAACATTTTTTTAGCCTGTATAATTGAGTGGCACCCCAATGTATATAACATATAATAAATCCTTAGTATTTAAAATAGAATAATTTAGAAACTTTTCATTCAAATTTCAATTAGAATAAGTCGACATTTTCAGAAAAATCATCTGACCCCCTATTTGCAATGTTGGTTAACAATTGGTTCTCATTATCTACCAAAGTTTGTATTTCCACAAGATACCCTTTAAGTGTTTTGAAAAATCTATGTATTTGAAAATATTGTCAACTACACTTCAAAATTCCAATAAACAGAATTTGAATATTTGCATAATTTAAACATAAAAATGGGGAGAGCATGCTTACAAAATCACTCTGTAAATACTACTGCCGGGTGATTCATTTATCAAACAACACTCATTATTTCAAAAAATGTAAATATTTTTGAAAATATTTATTTACATAGTTTCAAGTTGCTTATAAAACAACGTTTTTATTAAAAAATTATATTTTTTTTAATTATATTATATTTTTATCCTTATAATTTTTTAAGTTTTTACTTTTTTGAATGACAACATAGGGTTTTAATTTTATATTCCAAAGCAGAATAAATGCAATGTTTTCAGAAAAAATTATTTCAATCTACCTAGTAATACATTAATAGTAAAATAAATTATTAAAATATACATTTTCCAGACTATTTATTTGTTATTGTTACAATTTATCATTGAATTCACGCCCTACTCAAAGTACACTCGACACCTACTATACAGTAGTGATGGGCGGCAACGAATAATAACTATTGAATTATTCGATAGTTTTTCCAAATAAGTTATTCGAATAATCGACAAATCATTCGAATTAATTATTCGAATAACTAATTATTCAAATAATTTTTATTATTCGAATAATTTATATCATTCAAATAATTTTTATTATTCGAATATTTTTTATTATTCAATTACAAAAATTATTCGAGTATTTTTTATTCGAATATTTTTTATTATTCGATTACAAAAATTATTCGAGTATTTTTTATTCGAATATTTTTCATTATTCGATTACAGAAATTTTTCAATTATTTCTTATTCGAATAATTTTTATTCATATAATTAAAGATATTCGAAAATAAATTAATAATTGTTAGTTGAATAAAAATTAAGAACTATTCGATATTGAATCGTTTGAAATCCTTAATTAATTGGGTTCAAGAAGAGTCTACAATTACAATTAACAGCGATTACAACTTCCGATAAATAAACCTTCAAATTGTATTTAACTAACCAAATTATTATACATACCTATAATATACTTTATGAATTATGAATTTTAATAACTTTTTTCATTTTTGTGTGTCTTAGAAGAGAGTTGAATAAGAATAAATGGGTGGTTATAAATATTAAATATTATCATTGATTATATAATATACCTGGAATACTACTATACTCGTACTCATAATCAATGATACTACCTATCTATAAAAAAAGTTTCACTAAAATGTTTTATGGATGATCAAATATCAACAATAATGATTGATAAATAATAAATATATGTAATTACTAATATTACTAATTACTCATAAGTTATAACTTATAATAATAATTTTGTAACTTCTCTTATTCGAATTTGTATTCAATTAATTATTTGAAACAAATAATATTATTTGATGCCGAATTATTCAATTAATTATTTGAATAATTAAATTTGAAACGAATAATATTATTTGATGACGAATTATTCGAATAATTTTTATTTTATTTTGTTATTCGATCACGCAAATTATTATTCGATTAATTATATTTGAAACGAATAATATTATTTGATGACGAATTATTCGAATAATTTTTATTTTAATTCGTTATTCGGTCATGCAAATTATTATTCGAATAATTATTCGATAGTTTGCACGAATAATCGAATATTATTCAATAGTACAAATTATTCGTTACCGCCCATCACTACTATACAGCAGAGCGATCACCTAATAGCTACTTGCCATACTTTTCTTTAAGATTTATATTATGCATATTGCATATTGCATAAGTAATATCAGGTTGTATAAGGCAAAAGTGGCAGTCTTACTACTTTTCAGGAGAGCAGAAACAAAATTGTTATATGTTCTTAACTTTGGCGTTAGGTTTTTATTTAACCTTTAGAAGTGATATTATTATATATTTTAATTCCATTTTATGTTATATTAGTGGCTTGATACTAGTTAAATTGAAATGTTCCATTAATTTATAACACAATGAATTTTGGCACTTAGCTCTGATTTTTTGGTTTTTTATTTGTGATGAAAGGTACTTGTACCCTAATTTAAATTTAGTATGATTATTACTATAATATAATGTTTTATAATACTATTATTATATAAAAAAATTTATTAGAACACGTCTTTATTGACAAAAATATTTAAAATTTTGAGTAACAAATAAAAATAATAAACTACTTTTATAATACTTTTGTCAATAAATGTCGCTTATACCAAAAATTAAAAATAATATATCTCATTACTAAATGGTCATAGGAACACTAGCGCTCGTTGATCGAATTCATTAACTATTGGCTGTCCTGTTCACCAGCTAAATATATACACACGCAACATGCTTAGTCCAGACGATATATTTCTTAATATATTCAAAGTTAATTATTAACAGTAGGTAATTTGCGTACAGTATGTTAGTAGGTAATTAAATAACATATAAGGGGCCTCGCTACGGTCATTATTTAAAGGACAACATTTAGGCGATTTCTAATTTTTAATATAGCCGCCCGAGATTTATGTGTTATTTGAAAATGATTATTAGTGTGAGTGAAATTAAATGTGGATATCCTCTCTCTATGCGCATGCACATATCAATAACTCAATAACTATATCAATTTCACGACACAAATTTTACAAAAACATACATTTGTATATTGATAAAATTAAAATTAGTTAACATTGTCTGATTTTGATTCTGAAAAAATATTTGAACTCAGAAGAAAAATGTCAGTAGATCGCACGAAACATTTTCCATTTTTAATATTAATTTTAATTTTAATTATGATTCGAAATGTTCATATTTTCAAGTTTTCAATTACAGTTCACAATAATATAAAATTTAGTTTTTACAAAGTGCTTCGTAGGATCTATAGACAATGTTCTAGTGAGTTCAAAGTTTTTTTCAGAATCAAAATCAGACAACGTTATTTAACTTTAATTTTGTCAATACTTTAGGTCTTTTTAGCAAGGCCCCTTAAAAGAAGTACTGATTTATACAAACGATTCCATATACTTACCATTTAATGCCATATTTAATACTTCAAGAAAGTTGCCTTGAGAGGCATGTGATAAATAAGCTTCTGGTATTGAACTAATTGAAACACCAGAATCATGAAGTACTTTATGATGATAGTTTAAAATATCTATTTTGTATGTATAATAAAGACGTCGAAGAAGCATTAATGATGCTGCGGCCCAATCTTCATAACGTTCATTTTGAATTACAACCCTAATAAATGGTGCAATATGAGAATAATATTTAATGTATAAAACAAATAAAAAATGAAAAATATTAAATTATAATATTTATCTTACTCAGTATATGGGATGAATAAAAAGTCTTAAATGAATATACAACTAAATATTTAAAATGTTTAAATCATTTCAACATTTTAAATCTAAGGAAATTATGCAAACATACAGCTATTATGAGTTTAAAAACAATTTGCTATAAAAATACTATATATTTTATTTTTATGTATGGCACATATAGTAAACTATGAAATATATTTGGCCCAGTTATTACTTTGAGTTTAATATGCCTATTCTAAATAATATATACTCTCTTAATAATATTTAATAGTGATTATATTACACATAAAGTAGTTTCAAATGTCAATAAAATTAATAATAAATTACTAATATTATTTTTAATAATATAAATCTCTTTATTTAAATAAAATTATTATTCTGTGTTTAATGTTTATACTATATAAAAAAACATTTTCTATAATAAACTTACCAAAATCTTCATTCTACAAGAAAATCTACCCTAGACTCTAGCCTACATATCCTGTCCCTAAATATGCCAATATGTTAATTCTAAAATGTTTTATTAAAATATTAGATACTTATTTTAAAATTTATTTTACAGATATTGATTTACATTTTACCTGTAAAAATCTTCATAAAAACGATTCTTGTAATCAACTTGAAGACATTCTCTCATAGCTTCAGGGAATTCTTCTAATTTATTAGCTTTGTAAAAAACTCGGGAGAATACAACGAGTGTTACTTCATGATTACTGCCAAAATACTATTTATAAACAATTAAAAAAATAATTACTACTAATTAGTACACTTTACATATATATAATTTATAATACATTCTAAATTACATAACACATAACAATTAACCTCATGATTTGAAGTAATCTATAAATAAAATATAGAAATCAATATTTAGTTCACAAACTCACCCGCCATTTTTCAAATAAATCAAATAGAAAACCATCTACAGATTTCTCAAAATAAGTATCCCCTAAAAAGTTGAATTCCCACATTTCAGAAGTCATTTGAAGAAATATATATACCATACTTGTAGCGGATCTAAAAATTATCTAAGCAAACAGAAATTCAATAAATATAAATATATAATTTAAGTCAACACAACTGTCATATTAATTATAGGATGAGAACAAGTTGACCGGTATAAATAAATCAGTGAAATTATTTTGCTTTGCTTTTTTTTAAGGGGTATGCATAACGACCATTTCTAAGGAGTTCAATTTTCTGTTTGTGTGCATGCAGGTCGTGTAAATGTGTGCGTAGTAAGTGATCATTAGTGTGAGTAACTGTGTATAAAATAAATAGCAAAGTGCACCTGCACGTGCACACTACACACACATGTCAGTAATGCAGCATTTTACACACTAATTACTAATATGAATTTTAGTGAAACATTGAAACTTAGTATCCAATAATATAGCTTATTAAGTGACATTACAGTATGAACATCTATTATACAAATTTAAGAGAAAAAGTTTATCTATATTTGTATAGCAGTTGATTTTATATATTTTATTTTCAATGCCCAATATTTAACTCTAAAACTTGTGATATTTTACTTTTTGAATTTCAATTATTGAGTTTAGTAATTAAAATATAGAAAATTGATTTTTAAACAGACATAGATTAACTTCTCTTCTACAACATTGATAATAGGTGTATTTACTCTCAATAAACCATATTATTGGAAATACATTATTCAATACATTTTCATAGAATTTTTCGATACTATTCATACTCCTCAAGTTAATTTTAAAAAAAAACTAAAACAAATTTTTAAAAAATATTAAATTAAAAATCTAATAAACACCTATATAATTTTTTTTTATAAACAAAAGCATTGTATTTGGCATCAAAAAAATAAATAAAAAGTACTTCAATTTGCTGGTATTACAATTAATTATAAACCTTAGTGTTATGGCTGATAACTCCACAGGAAACAATTTTTCCTTTGGTCCACATTTGATAAACTTGAACACGAGTGTATCCACCACAAAATTCCATTTTTTTGTTATTGTATACACAAGTATCAATCATTGAATTTCTTAAACGCCACATTTCAGATCGTCCAAGATATTGGTCTCTGAATGTCAATTCAACAGAATCTAATATGACAGATTCTGGACTCACAATATTTACTGTAACATCACTATATGCATGCAATTGAAATAAGTTGGCAACACTGTGTTCAATGCTAATTGTATCTGAAATTTTTTTTTTAATATATTAGTTACATATAATTAGTTATAAATAGTAACAAATAATTTTAACCAGTCATTGGTATCATGATGAGCATGGAGCTCACCTTGTTACTATTTTGATTACCACTTGTTTAAATATTATTTCATTCCTCTGAAGATATTTAAACATTCTATTGACATGTTTTAAATATACTTTTCTTAAATATAATAATTTTATAAATATTTTTTAAAAAATTTTTAACAATATCATCAATATTCATAAAGAGAGCAATGCGCTCATCAATAATAAAGTCTCGGGCCTAGATGAATAATATTTTGTTAATAACAAATTAAGTAGGTAAAAGGAAAGAATAAAATAATATTTGAAATGTATTTTATGAAAAAATCTTATAATAATGTAGTTTTTAATTTTTATTGTTTAAAATGTTTATAGTATATACAAATGGTAAAAAATAATAAATATAAAATATAAATAAGTTGGTGCTCGTTTCAATGGTCTATGTTTATTGTATAATAATAATAATGAAAAAAAAATGAGATGAATGCATGCTCACTCAATACCAATGGTGGTATGTTACACAGCAATGGTGGTATGTTACACAGTAATCCCAACAATGGGTTAAATAGGAAGTAAATATTACTAGAAAACAAAATTATTAATTCATCTGTTTTATCTTACCATAGTTGCAACTTTATGTCTCAAACGTTGTGCTACTATGTAATGTTTTATAAGAAATAATTTATATCACATCAAAAAGAAGGAAACCTAATTTTAGTACAATGAAAGTACAATAATTGAATTATGTGAAGTTTTAAAAGAAAATCTTTAAATTTAAATTATGAATTGATTATAAAGTTAATTTGATTGGGTTTCAATTATAAATATAATTATTCAAAAACCTCAAGTAACCTAATATAATATTAACATTTTTTCTCCCTATTTTATTTGAAAATATAGTCCTTATATAAAAACTTTTAAATAAAATTAAGTTAAGATATTTTTCAGCACATAGCCAAACCTTTTATTTAATCTATATAATTAATACTATAAAATTGTGTTTTAGATATGTTAGTGTATACATGGGCAGATTGGAGATCCAGAAAAATACAAAAGTACTGGCCCACTTGCTTATTTACAAAATATTAAATTTTATCCAACATGTATTATTATTATTATTTTAACATAATTACAATATAATGTTTTATATATTTGGGAAGATTTGCTTTATTAAAACTGTACTAGATTTAATATACATCAAAATAGACATTTTTTTTTTAACACCTAATATCACTACACATTTACAATAGCCTTGGTTTTTTCACCTAAACAACACAATAAAAATGAATAATTTTAATTATTATGTACAATTTTTGTATTTAATAATAATGTGCTTTTAGACTTTAGTTACCTAATAGCAGTGTTGGGTAAGTTACTTTTAAAAAGTAATTAAGTTACTTTACTCGTTACTTAGAGATAAATATAATTAAGTTACTTTACTCGTTATTCAAATAAAATTGTAGTGAAATTACTTTACTTTTCAAATATAAAAGTAACTCATTACTTTCTCGTTACAAAAAAAAATAATAATATTATTATTAATATTATTTTTTTTTTCAAATTTCTTGACAATTATCATTCTGCAGGCAATAATGTAACTTTTTATAAAAATACATTACCTATGCTAAAAAGGTATAATTTTAAAAATGTGTACAAAGAAAAGAAGATATACAGTAAATACATATTTACATAACAATACTACAATAGTAATTTCTTATGAGTTATGACTATTAAAAAATAGTACTTATTAATTGTAGCTACTTATCAATAGTAATTAATCATTTAATAGTTAAGTATAGTATAGTTTTGTATTATTGTGTCACAAACTGACAACATAAACCTATACCTATACCTATCTGTAGAGTGTCAACTGATCGACTGACACCAAATAAGGAATAATTATAGCCCCCAATCTTGTATTTGTGTTATTAAATATTATGTTTGTAAAAATAAAATCATAATACATATAGAACACAATTATAACTTATACAATCATAAAAATAAACCGTTTCTTATAAATACCAAATGTGAAATGACTATAATAACGGTGTAATGTTTAAATATTTCGATTTTATTTAATTATCAGAAATATAATGTTATATTCTAATGTAAACTCTAAATATAGTAATAACTAATAAGTATTTTCAAATTGAGCAGTTTTTGTACAACACTAAATTTTTTATAAAACCTGTATAGTTAATAGGAGCGTATATAACTAATTAATCGACGCTATAATAGATATCATAGGAAACGTTCTGCGAAGGTACTTATTTAGAGGAATCAAATTAAATAATAACTTTTCTCATGATTTACCGTACAATTGGACATGTCAAATGTCAAAACAATTGAAAAATGAATTGTGGCAAGTTAAAATTAAATATATAAACATATAAGATTGATTGGTTAACATAATAATACCCACATTATACATATATTTTTTTTTTTTTTTTGGCAATAGGTAGGTACTTAATAATTTGAAACTGCAACGCATTATTTTATAGAAATTACCTATCAAAAGTAATTTCCATTATATTTTTGTTACTAGGATATAATTCTAATGAAATTACATAACATGTTACAAGCAAAGTAACGCCGTTACAGTAATGCGTTACTTCCGTTACGTTACTACCCAACACTACTTAATAGTTTCATCATCACCTATTTTATACAGGACATTTTTTTCTATCACCGTGAGCATAACATTTTCTAGTTTACTCTCACTTAATGTACTACATCTACTACATTATAGTTTACTTTGGTAAAATCTATTTATCCATAATTGTGCTTTATAAATACACGTTGGTATCCTGTATGGAACTATCACAGTCGTCTACATATTATTCAAATACATTGATATACAACATGATACTTACATAAAACCAAATAGTGAATTTTCTTTATTATAAACGATTCTTCATTAAAATAATGTAATTGCCACAGATATTTAAAAGAACTAAATAGACAACTAATCAAGCCAATAGCTATTTCGGCTCTGATAACCACTAGAAGAAATAATTTTATCACAAAAAATGGATAACTCATCATAATTTTATTTACATAAAATTCTGTTTTGTAATAATTATCAGAAAAATCGGCTTACAAGGAAAAATTCCAAAATCCTAGAGATCCGATCTGTACTTATCTATGTTAACTGTTGAAATTGTCTATAACTATCATGTACGAATTAGAAACTTGTAAAACAATAGTTACCTTTACTTTGTAAATCATCTTTAAATGCCATAATTTGTAGCAACAATTTATTTTGTTCAGAGTCTGAATGATAAACCTCTACAATATCACCTATAACTGCTTTCGGAAAGTCTTTAATATTGACAATAAGTTCTGAACCTAACATTGTTATATTAATAAAAAGACTATAATATCCATGAATTAGCAATATTTAAACATTACAATATGAACAATACTCACTACTGAAAGCCTTTTGATGGACTGTTAATTTATAAGTCTTCATCATGGTGATGGCCGATGGGTATTCAAATATTTAATTGTTAATCGTTTAGTTTTACCTAATAATATCTATTACTTTACTGGAAAAATGTATACATTCGAAAAATGTGAGTTAATTGTTTACCACCATATTCTTATTAATGTTTTATCTACATTGTTAACGAAAATTTAATTAACTGGTAGTCAACAAGTTTTAATCAACAATTCAAAATAAATACTAAAATATGATACAAAATATAATATTAATATATTATCTATACACTACAAACTGTTATCAAACACGGTTATTATTCTCTTAAAAAGTCAGAGCCCAACGATAATGCAGAGGATATTCACGTGCGCATAACACTTGGAACGATTTGAAACGCTACGTAACAATACCTCCATTCAAGGAGTAGGTATAATAGTATTGTATTGATAGGTACCTTCTATTGATTCAAAAATATAAAACAGCCTTTTACATTTAAGCACCTCTATCATACAAAAATGACGTACCTATTATTTACATTATGTATGGACGTATTACGTATAATGTACAACTGTTGTAGTGATGGATCGTATTATGGTATAATACCTAAGTGAATATGTAGGATACAAGACGTGTACAATTAGTGTACTAATAAATAATATGCACAAATATATTAGGTTGAATCTAGGGGAAAAAAGCCACATCATAGGAAAAAAATACCTTTACAAAGAAAACATAAAACAAAAAATAGCCAACAAACGCTAAACATTCAATGTTTTTTTCACTCTAATTTTAACGTTTTATTATCGTGCTTTAAATAAGTTCAATATAGATAATTATTAATTTTTGTACCTACCATTACATCATGTTATTTAATAACAATACACTAAACATTGTTTTCATTAGGTACCTAATCAAATAATATAATAAAGTAAATAATAATTATTGTATATAATATTATTAAAACTTTTGAAAACCATATTAGATAGAAATAAAAGTATAAATAAGAGAATAGGTATAGACTCTATAATTCTATAGTATACCTATGTTATATGTATAGATAGTATAAGTAATTATTTATTTAACTATTATTAATACGCCAGTACCTATCTGGCTATCTAAGTTGAATTAATATGGCCCAAAGGCATTGCATTTTAAAATGGCATTGTGTGTATAAAAAACTATAAAAAAGGTGGGTACCTAAGTGGGTGTCGCCCTGCCCTACAACAGTAGATTACAGGTGGGTCACTGTAATGGGTGGTGTTAAATTTGAATTAAATGATATTATAATATCGTTGTATAAAAAAAAAAAGATTCTGAGTGAACACGATCAGTCAGCCTATGACTGACTATTGTCTATTAGTTATTATAATTATACAAGTATACAAGTAAGTAACTATATAAGTATATTTGATGACATTATTATGAAAAAATTAGTTTATACATAACCTATGTTTTACGTGGAACCTTGTTTTAAATTTTCAATTCTTAGCTATAAAATTTGAACATTTTATACATTTTTAACTACAAAATAATTTGTAAATTCTCAATTTGATAAATGTTGTCAAAATTCAAACTTTAAATGCTCATAAAAAAATTTTACCTATGTATTTTTAATATTTTTCAACTCCTATTGTAACATTATATCAGGAGCCTTGTATTACATTTTCATGCTTTTTGGCTCAACTAATAAAACTTAATTGATATTCACAGAAAAAAAAATACATTCAGTAAAATTTTCATGTATCTACAGTTATTCGTTTTTGAATAACAACAAAATAAGAAAATCGTTACATGAGACATAATCTAAAAGTAAATATCCAATGTTGCAATAATATGAACTTCAAACGCTCATAAAAAATTAATTTGACTTGCTTGTAGACATTTATTTTTTGATAAAGGTAGACAAATTTATGAGAAATCTTGTATTACTTCATCGAATCTTAGATTTAAAAAGAAAATTTTTATGAATAATTTGCACATTTTCGTGAATTTTACGTATTTTGTCAATATTTGATCTTTAGGTAAATGCTTATAAAAAATAAACGTCCAACTATGTATATTTAATATCTTTAAACACTGTTTTTGAAACAATATATAAGGAACCTTCTATTAAATTTCAAAGCTTTTTTACCCAACAAATTTATTTATTGGCAACAAATACAATTTTATTGATATTTATAGAATAAAAAACTAAAAAATTTGAAACTAAATAAATGTCCGTAACAGCTCAAAATTTATCATTTTTAAAACTTTAATAATTTTATTATTTTGTAGCTAAAATTTTTAAAATTGTATCGTGTATGGAAAACGCTAATATAAACAACCAGTGAAAATTTCATGTATATACGTTCATTTATTTTAGAGTTACACTAAAAACCAAAATCGATTTTGTGGACAACCGATTTTCCGTAAAAATTCCCGTTTTTCCTTAATTTTTATGTTATTTTTCTCGGTGCCTTTGAAAACTATAATAGTTTATTTTATTATTTTGACTTCCACATTTTTCCACGGAACCTCTAAATGGAAGACCACGACTTCCCAGTTTTTTTTATGACAGCAATAACCCGTTTGGCCGTTTCAACACATTTTTCCAATAATCTATTTCATTATTTATTTGAATACAGAGATCACTATCTACCCAATATTATTGCTCCTACGTAAAAATACTATTTGACAGTTAGTATATTCTTTAGAGACTTCATGTTGTTTTACAATATTAATAACGTTTCTCCAGTCCATTAAACCTTCTGCAGCAAGTTTAGTAGAACCTCCAAACATTCGACAGGGGATTCAAAATAATGCATTTTTACTACGAGAATAAATTAAAAATTTTCTAAGCTCCATTTAAAAGTTTCCGATAAAATACACTTTTTTTTAAGTATCACGTTTTATTCCCAAACTCTAATTTTGTTGATAATAAATCATAGTCAATATTTTGTTTTATTTCTTTTAGTAATAAGCGATCAATTGTCAAATCATTAATTACCCATTCTGCAGGATCCTCGCTGATTAAATCGACTATTGGTACATCATCTTTCTCAGTAGTATTATTTGAACAACTTTCTGAGATGTGACGTTTCTGTGTAGTTTCATAATTGTGAACTTCATTTAAAAAAATGGTTGGTTTAAAAAAAGAATCTATTTTTGGGATTTTTTGCACTAAGTCATTTAATTGATTTTTTTTTCTTCCGCGATTTTTTTATACTCATAGCCACTTAAACGTGATCGACCGTCACTCATTTTACTATAGTTTTATTAAAAATGTTACAAATAAAAATTTTAAAAATCAAATATTCATACAAATAAGAAAAGTGTGAACTTCGTCTGCACTAAAAAAAAATAACACCGAACACGTTCGTCACTATAATACTATAGAACATGCCACACTATGAGCTCGTTCGCGATTGCATTGACTAATGATTGGGTTTTTTTTTTTTATTGTGATTAGGTACAGCTAAACACACAATCGTCAACCCATGTTATATAAATAACTTATTTTACGATCGTCGTATCCAATTCTTTACAACACGATAACAAAAAATTTACAAATAATGCAGCAATGCTATATAATAGAGTGATAAACTCTACGATTATGAAATTGAAAAACATAAAATATAAATATTATCACAATCCCGTTGGTCTAAAAACATTTTATAATTAGTTGCATTTATTTTAGTAAAAATGTAATATTAAAAATTATTTGCCGCCCTTGGGAAATTGCCCCCTAAGCACTAGCTTATAGTGTTTACTGGTAAATACGGCACTGAAACTATTGGGAATTTTAAGTTTTGACCGAATGCACCAACTAGATTCACTTTCCCATCGAACAAGATACTACTGAAGAAAATCGAAGCAGTTTTACAGCCACAAACCGTGGTGACAGAGACAGACAAAAAAAATAAGCACAAATCATTGTAAAATCGCAATACATTCATCGTTCCACTCAGAATCTAGAACCATTATATTTGAATCATTATGTAGACTCTACATCAGTTACTGCATGATACAAATGATGGAAGATTTATATTTGCAAAACAAAAAATAAATGATTGGAACTTATCTGACGAGAACAACATTTTCTGACAAAACTAATGATCAATTATTTATAATTTACTTATAATAAAGCGAAAAACAAGTATGTACCAAATTTAAATCCAATATTTTTTTCATTGCCTAGTCATTTAATCACTATAACTAATAACTTATCAATTTGAAATATATTTATTAGAAATAATGTAGGCATAGGTACAAATTACTCAAGTTTAAGTAGGTAAAAATAAAATAAACAACAATATTAAAACTTATATACAAAATAAAAATATGTCCTTCCTATCATTATTCAAGTATTTTTATCTGAGAATTAATATTAACTAATATAAAAACAGTTACTTCAACTCGTTTATTTGACTACCCAGTACCTACATACATTTAATTAAATAATTATTATTTATTATTTATTTATTATAATACATAACGGGCAGAGCCCAATTCATTACAAAATATTGTATTAATATAGAGTAAAAATTCCCGTTTTTTCTTACTTTTTCTTTTGTTTTTCACGTTTGTTTTAAAAACAACCGTGAATTTTTACTTTCGACCCCCCCCCCCCCCCCAAGTACCAACTAAAACCACCTTCCTATCAGAAAAGATAATGTTGATGAAAATCTAAGCACGTTTACTGTCATAAAAGGTAAAATAAAAAGTAAAAAGACACACATTATTGTAAATTCAATACATTTATCACTCTGCTCAAAATCTGGTGTCGTTTTGCTGTACTTACAGTAGGTTACAAGTTTTTCACTATAATGAATGATGTTAAATTTTAATTCAATGATATAATATCATTGTAAACGAAAAACGATTCTGAACGGAGAGGACTAGGCCCTAGGATATTTTTTATAATATTTATTCTGTTATTATTAATTCGGTAGCCGGTAAGTTGAATTAATATTATTTGCATATTATCATATTTCAATATTTTATATATTAATATACTTGCGAAATTCCAAGTACCTATGAATAATATTTTGAAATTACAACAAAATAAGTATCTGCCAGCTATAATAACAAATATCGTTATTCATGGTTACTTTGTTACTGAATATGTAATTAATTAATTTAATATTATTCATCTGCTATTGTACAATATATCAGGAGCCTTGTATTAAATAATGCTTTTTAATAACATATGTTGCTTAATGAGGTTTGTCGGGTTTCAATGTAAAGTATAGTGTTATGTCAAATAGTTTTTTTTTAACCAAGTACCATATTTTGGTGTTCTAAGGTTTTTGACAATCTATAAAATTTTATTCAAATGAATATTTAATTATAAATTGTTATTAAAAAGTAAGTTTTATAATAATTTAAAATAAATTTACCTTTCTAGCTTAAATAATGCAAAACTTTTATATTCGCATAATAGGGTACTAAATAAGTCGAAACTGTAACGCGTTGTACTGTAGAAATTACTTATCAAAAGTAATTTTCATTAGGTAGATCTTCGTTGATTGGAAATAATTCTAATCAAATTATATACGTAACGCGTGACTTTCGTGAAGCTACACGCTACACTATTTACAATGCATATAACTAGATATAGAAGTATGTTATGAATAATTTGTAATGTATTCATTTAATTTCGATTGAATCTTATCTTTTTTCCACTCTTTAGTTACTATAATGACTATCCTGCGAGTATAAGTAGATAATGTATAATAAATATAATAAATAATATTGTTTTTAATAATTATACCCATTCAGTATGACATCATCTTAAGTAGTTAAGTTCCATAGGCGGAGCCAGAAGTATTGTTTAGCGTATGCAGAATCTTATTCAGCCCACCGGCCACCACAATTGATGGGGAGGAGGTTTGGGGGTTATCCCTAAAATCCCTATTTTCGGATATTTTATAGGTCATCGTAATTAGTTGTCATTTATAAATTGTAAACTTATTATTTAATTATTAACTTTTTTATTAATCAAGCTTTTAAAACAAAATTTCAAATTTTTATTAATTTTAAATAATATGCCGAATGTTAGCGCAGTTGAATTCCTCCGGCGGTTGAAAATATTTTTTGTTATAGAATATAATCAGTTAATTCTAAAAAAAGAAAACTAAATTGAAAATGACAGAAATGATATTTATTATTTTGAATTATATTATATAGAAAAAATACGGTTAGGAACTGTCTTTGTTTGGAAAATACATTCTTAAGAACAAATATAATGATTAGTTAGCCAAATTAACCCGTTCATAGATTTTACTTTTATCAATTAATTTTAAACTTGAATTAAAGCAGCCTTCAGGCGATTAGGCGTGCAACTGCATACCCTGCACGCCCCGTGGCTTCACTTATGTTAAGTTCACACAGTGATACTTGTAAATTTTCAAAATATGTAAAT
>NC_042493.1:138775-142902 GCF_005508785.2 Acyrthosiphon pisum | reverse complement strand
TTTTTTATCCCAACAAATAAAAATTTTATTGATATTTTTAGAAAAAAAACTAAAAAAAAAATGGAAAATAAAAATGTCCGTAAAGAGCTCAAAATACATCAAAATATTTGAAAATTTTATGGTGTATAGAAGATGCTAAGATAAACATTCAGTCAAAATTTCATGTATCTACGGTAATTTTTTTTAAAGTTACACCAAAAACCAAATTCAATTTTGTGAAAAATCGATTTTGCGTAAAAATTCCCGTTTTTCCTTAATTTTTCTTTTGTTTTTCCCGGCGCTTTTGAAAACCACTGGGAAATTTAAATTTTGACCTCCCCAATGCACCAACGATATTCACTTTCTGATCGAACAAGATACTGAAGTTGAAAATCGTAGCATTATTTCGACTACTTATCGTGTACACAGACACAAAAAAAATAAAAAAATAAATAAAAAAATAAAAAAATAAAAAAACACACATCATTGTAAAATCAATACATTCATCGTTCCACTCAGAATCTAAAAACTAATTAAATTGGAAACTGGAATTGTCCGTAAACAGCTCAAAACAAATCAAAATATTTTGAAAATGTTATCATGTATAGAAAATGGAAATACTAACAACCAGTGAAAATGTCATGTATCTACAGTCATTCGTTTTAATGTTACACCAAAAACCAAAATCAATTTTCTCGAAAACAGATTTTGCGTAAAAATTCTCGTTTCTCCTTAATTTTTCTTTTGTTTTTCACGGCGCTTTTGACCCCCACAAAGTACCAACTAGATTCACTTTCCTATCAGAAAAGGTACTGTTGAAGAAAATCCAAGCACTTTTACTGTCCTAAAAGGTGATGACAGACACAAAAATAAAAATAAAAACAAAAAAACACACATCATCGTAAAATCAATACATTCATCGTTCCACTCAGAATCTAAAAAACTAATAATATTGGAAACTGAAAATGTCCCTGAATAGTTCAAAACAAATCAAAATATTTAAAAAATTTTATAATGTATAGAAAATGCTAATATAAACACTCAGTCAAAATAGTATGTACCTACGGTCATTTGTTTTAGAGTTGCACTAAAAACCACAATTGATTTTCTCGAAAACAGATTTTGCGTAAAAATTCCCGTTTTTCCTTAATTTTTCTTTTGTTTTTCGCGTCGCTTTTGAAAACTACTGGGAAATTTTTACTTTTGACCCCCACAAAGTACCAACTAGATTCACTTTCCTATCAGAAAAGGTTCTGATAGAAAAGTGAATCTAGTTGGTACTTTTTGTAGATCGAAATCAAAATTTTTAGTTTTAGATATTAAAAAGCGTCAATAAAAAAAAAATTGTCAAACCAAAACTTTTATTTTTTGGTGTAACTCAAAAACTAGCAACCGTAGGCCTTTGAAGCTTTCACCAAATATTTATATTATTATTTTCAATAGATGGAAACATTTTTGAAAAAATTGTACCTTTTTGAGTTAATTATAGCCTCGAGAAATTGTTTTAAAATTATTCTCGATAAAAACTTTTTTACTCAATAAAAAAGCTTGAAAATTTATTCCAAGGTTCCTTAATATAAGTTTCATTAATGTAAGTTCAAAAATATTAAAGTTACATATGTATGATTTGTATATGCATTTTTAAATTTCAAATTTTGACAAAATTTTTTTCAGTTAGAAATTCATTAATATTTTTCCTTTCATACCTAACATTATAAATGTTGATAGAAGATTACTCAATCATTTTGCTACCTTAAATAAAAAAAAAGTTTACCAGAAAGTAGCATTTATAGTATATACGCGTTTGAATTTAAAATTTTACGATGTACTAAGTATGTATAAAAATTATCTTAAGGGCCTACCTTAAAAAGCCATAGCCTAAAAGTATGATAAATTAGCATTTTTCGCAGACCACAGCTTCCAAGATAATCATTTAAAATGAACATATTTTATAGGTAGGTCTTATAAACAATAACATAAACAACGAATAATTAAACTACTTACAGAGTTTTAATGCCAATTAGAAGTAAATTACGTTAATAAATAAATACATTACCATATCTCAGGGCTAGCGTTTGAAAAAAATTCCGTTTATGTTATTTAAAATTAAAACGTTACACAATTTTTGCGTTTATCGTTATTTAGAATTATAAGGTTATTCAACTTTTCGTTTACCATTATTTAGAACTAAAACGTTAAAAAGTTTTGCGTTTATAGTTATTTAAAATAGTGTTAATACCTATTACATTTAAAAACAATTACTAATGCAGGTGGGTAATGGCCCGGATACGGATATAATATAATCAATTCTTAGATTGTTTGCATGAAATAAATGTTTCTACGAAACAAATAGACCTTTTAAATAAATAGATTTTAAAATATTTCGTTTTGCGTTATTTTTTGTTCAATGATATATTATAATTTATAATATATTTTGTTAATCGTTATATTTTATTATGCGGTATTTAATTATTTTTGATCATTGCATTCCCATTATAATGACGTTTACAAACTTCTATCGTTTTTTGTAAACAATTTAACGGTATAATCAATAATCATAACGTTATTATTATGTTTGCAAGCCTTGCTATCACTACAAGATAAAAATTTCCAACCTACCTATTTAAATCACAATAAATTATATTTTCAATCAGGCTGAATTGTATTGTTAATTAATTTATTAAACAACAACATGCATAAGGCCAAAATTTGAAACGATTTATCCTGAGAGTTTAACCATTTTCTAATATTATTTTTTTATGGTCTATAGAATCGGTCCTTCTGAATACAATAAAAAAATAAGTGATTGAAGTGTTGACCGGTTTTTTCGGGGGTTTCTTTTGGGTCAATTTTGGTTTACCAACTAGATTCACTTTCCTATCAGAAAATATACTGTTGAAGAAAATCGAAGCACTTTTTCTGTCCTAAAAGGTGATGACAGACACAAAAATAAAAAAAAATTAAAAATTAAAAAACACACATCATTGTAAAATCAATACATTCATCGTTCCACTCAGAATCTAAAATTAAAAACACATATCATTGTAAAATCTATGCATTAATTGCTCCGCTTAGAATCTAAAAATAATTTTCAAAAATAAATTAGGGCTTTTGGTACTAAGTGAATTTTTTTTCCACTTTTTGGGAGTTTTGCAGCACATGGGAGATGAACATTTTTTTATCTAAAAATATAGTGACGTGTGTCTGCGCGTATGTGCATTACTGATTTCCAAGAATCTTAGCCATACCTAGTTCATCTTTAATTACATAAAGCGTTCGGGGCACTCACACGCACTAATGACCGGTCACTATACACACACAGTCACACAGCACTGAATGTCGGATATTTCATAAATCTAACCCTTTCAAAATGGTTTGCATTCGACAGCCTTAACTTTTAATTTTTATCAAACATAATATAATATAAAACAAGCCAAAAAAATGTTTTTTTTTAAATTTTGGGAGGGGCACGTGCCAACAAATTTAGAAGTTTATTCCATTTTCTAAAAACCAAGTATACAAACGTTATTTGAAAATATTCGTCTTCAAGCTAAGTAGTGATCTCATATCAATAATTCACTTCAGCTACTTTTGTACTTGATATACAACATTTTAGTATATAATTAAACTAAATTACAAATTACATAAAAATCCGTAAATATTGAAAATAATAATACATTTAAAAAAAGGTGAGCAAGTGGGCGTTGCTCTCCTGTCCAGCAGGTTACAATATATAATTATTAATATATTGATGGAAATCTTTAAATAACAACAATGAAAATTAATATTCAGAACTATATTAGTTACTATATTACTATATTATATTATGTTCAAACCGAAAAAAAATGAAAATGGGCTTTATATTATAAATCATACATTTAGGGCCAGTTGCACCGTCTCTGATTAAAGTTAACCAGAGTTTAATCGGCCGAATTTGCCCGGTTAAATATCTGTTATCAGCTGATTAAGCTTAATCGAAGTTTAACCGTAGACGGTGCAACTGGCCCTTAATTTATTTTAATTGTTTACTTTATTATCTTTGGAAACAATTATTAAAACCTCATTTATAATAATAAATTAATATAATATTATGATCTATGAAAGTTAACGAGCAATATATAATATATATAATATAGGCAATAATAAAT
>NC_042493.1:137749-138675 GCF_005508785.2 Acyrthosiphon pisum | reverse complement strand
GATCCTTTTTTTAGGCGAGTCTGTCCTGGACTATTGCAGGAATTATGAAAATGAAGTGAGCATAATATGCAACAGCCTTTTAATATGCGTTCTTTGGTATACGACACTAGATTTTCATTTCCTGTCCGATCAACCCATATTTTGAAAAGAGTTTCATCCTTAGGAAAGCGATGCTTAGTAGCCCCCTTTCCACTGTTACAATTAAGAACACAACACAAACTGGATGGCATTGTAAACAATTGACAAATAACAATATAAAAAAAGACTGCATTAATTGCGAAGACTTATAACAGGGGGGCTGTTTGTTGGGTATCCATCCCTTTTTTGGTTTTAGGGGTCCATTCTTGTGGAGGCGGGTTGGTGTTGTCCGTTACAGGGTCCATAAACGCCTGCGATGCGTCGCAGTTCGCTGAACGTTAATGGCCGGTGTAGACGTATGTGTGTACGGAACGTATCGCGCGATAGTCCGGCGATAATACCTACCAACTCCGATTCGGATAGGCCGGTATTTACGCGGCGCGCAAGCTGGTTTTTAATCAGCACAAATTCCGTTAACGACTGTTTGGGCGTTTGTCGTGTTGACACGATGTCGGCGCGCAATCCAGACTGAATTTCGGCGTTATTGAAATTTTCATAAAATTCCTCCCTAAATTCTGTCCAGGATAGGTCGAGTGCCCTGATAGAATTATCCATGTACTCGCCGTTCCTTTTAATTGCGGTTCGACCGCCCTGCACCAACCCGATGGGTGTATACGAGCTTGCACCAAAATCGACTCGGTATTGTCTATAAACCGTACGGGGTCCTCGGCCCTAGTTCCTGTGAACTCGGGTAACGAGGCTCTTGCTGTACGCAAGTCCTCGTATGGTATTAGTGAGTGTCGCGCGTGAAGAACGGTCGGTTGTTCGCGGCGGCAATGTGGCTGGCG
>NC_042493.1:135921-136945 GCF_005508785.2 Acyrthosiphon pisum | reverse complement strand
GTGTCGTTCGTTTGTGGCAACGTCAGTTTTAACTTTTGCAGTTGTTCCGCTGCGGTTTTAAAAATGTCATTATTTAACGGGGGTGCGGGATGGCACTGTTGCATGGTCGACTGGAAGCCGCAGAATCCCGACAGATTGTCCGTGGGTTGCTGTAGGGCTTGTCGAAATTCCCCCGTTTGCTTGTGCGGAAATCCGGCTGGCGTTCGTGTTTTCCAACGTTGGCGTGATGGGTGAATGTTGGTCAGTACCGACCTGTAATCCTGTGACTAGGGGCTGCACTGACTCGAACCTCACGTTTTCGGGGACTAGTCTGTTTTGCCTAAGGTGTTCCTCTAGCCTAACGTACACGTCCGATTTCGACCCGGACACGCTGAGTCCGCGGGCCGTGCACTCGCTACGCAGCTCTGCCGACGATAACTGTTGTAACGTTTTACCAGTCATAATGTACGGTTGTTAAACTGTTGGTCGGTGAGGTAGCTTGTGTTTATAGGCTTTTGTTTTTATTGCGTTAATGGGTCAGCTGTTAACGATACCGCCGTTGTATTCCAAGAATAGTAGAACTGGGTCAACGTACTCGGCGGCGGCAGTTTACGGCTGCAGCGGCTGTAACCAGTTTTGGCCTGCGCGTTGTGCTGTTATCGACGGTAATATCGCGGGACGAAAGGTAGGCGTTGCGGAGAGGTGGTGGTTGTTATATAACTACTTCCCAATCCGTATCACGGTTATGCACGACTGCGCGGAATTCCCTGTTACGTGCTAGAAATAATTCTTACGTAATGTTCACTGGGAATCCTAGCTCACCGGCAAACACACTCCTGGCTAAAAGTCTTAATTTTAACTTAATATAAGCAATCTACCGAGGTATGTGTCAGCGTGAAAACTCTTACCTTTTCGTTGACTTGAGGTGACGAATCCTCTTCGGGGAGCCAATTTGACGCGGCTACGGCGGGTCTGGTGTTGTGGTCGCGGTAAGCCGGTCGTGGATACGTGTGTGGGTTGTGGATGAGGATGTCTCTCACAATAA
>NC_042493.1:132680-135871 GCF_005508785.2 Acyrthosiphon pisum | reverse complement strand
GATTCGAGCACAAAAGGTGACGAAAAAGGCTCGAAAGTCGTCGAAATCGTGTGAAAAGGGGAAATTTTCGAAAATCTCAAAAATCTGCGGAATGATAAGAAAATCGGCGATAACGCGGCCGCGGCGACGGAATTTTTTCATTGGCGGTTCCCTATTTGCTGCGTCGCGCCTGTCGGAAAAAAACGGCGACTAACCGTGTTTTATAATATAAGAGATGTAAAGTTTTTTTTTATTATTATTATAAGTACGTTATTATTGTCTATGTCACTGAAGATATAGGTCATAAAGTTGTTGATAAACTATCGGAGCATTAATTGAAGATTTAAACTTGTTTAATTTTCCAAAAGTTCATTTTCTTTGATTTTACTCATGTTTTTAAATGTATTGATTATAATTTATACAATATATAGTATAACGTACCTATCTATATCTGTGTTGGTAAGCAATTAAAACAATTATTTAAAAATTATATTAAGAAAAATTGATTTAATATTAAATACTGTTATATTGTAATAATAATCGTAAGATACGACTCCACAAACATCTCAAATTCATAATTATGCACAAGGTAGATTTAAATTTTAAATATAATTAAATTTTAAAACATTTTTATTATTTAGAGAAACATAAAATGCACATACAGTAGACTACCTACCATGCAATAGATCTACATATTAAGACACCAGTCCAATCCTAGCTCAGAGGGCCGATTCTTGAAATTATACGACTAATTTACGCAGGCGACATATAGCATACATTTTATCGACCGTGACTAATTTTTATCGCAATTGGTATTCTTGAACTGTTATCGATGAGTAAGTCAAATAAACCACTATGGTAACAACACAAAATCTAGATTTTAACCTCAAACAAATTATAAAACATAAAAATGTTTAATATTTATTAACGAAAATTAGGTGATTTTCACATTAATTCATAATTTAATAATTTTTATTACGATTTCTTTAAATAAAGTATAAACCTTTAAGTTCTTGTATTTTGTACAATGCTACTGTGCTACTGTATTAATGTTTTTTTCTGAACAATTTCCAAATCAAGACCTACTCGATTTCCAACGAAGTCTCTTGTTGAGCTTATGGCTGAAGATCCATAATTATGTGCCGGTAAGTTTTTGTTTGATGTAACTATAGTTGGTACCCAAATGTAGCTGAACTTTAATTTGATTGTTCAATTAATATTTATTCATTGTAAAATAAAATACTAGTAGTTAGTGTTAGTGGTGAATCATTGACTTAAAAGTTAAAGTCCCGTATTAACTCATGTAAAAAAAAATTAAATTAACTTAAAATATTCATCCAGAAAAAATGTACATATTATGTTCATAAAAATTTTGTTTAACTTAACTCTTGTCGAGTATTTCAATACTAGTGTTTAAATACTTTAAAAACACTTTTTCTATGCATTTCATTTGAGAACCCTAAACACTTTTTCTTTTTTACTATTTTTAAAATTGATCTTAAAGTAATGTTTTATAATGCTTCTAAGTACTTAAAAGAATTCATCAAATACGCAGATGATACAATATTTATAAATATGATTATTTATGATTATTATATTATATACAAAAAATTAGGTACTTGTAAAGTAGGTATTTTGAATACTTTTAAAATGTATTTGTATTCATATTCAACTACTTTTATATGTATTTCAAATACAAATGATAGTATTTAAGTAAGTATCTTAAATACATTTGAAAATATTTCTTAACTAATTAATTTTCTGATTACGTACTAATTAATTAATAGTTTATATAAACTGTCCAACATCAAGCTTATGTACATAATATTTAAAAAAAGGCCTATATTGTTACGTATATATTATTAGAAAATTGATCATAGTATACGTATATATTTACTAATTAATAATTATGGATAGTAATAGATGTTTTTTAATTATAAGATAAATAAAGATATAATGTCGATGATCTTATAACACACAAAAATGCCCTATAAACTTCAATAAATGATCTAAAATAATAATTATTATTATTTAAGAGATATTGGTGTGATAATGAATTTCAGAGTAATTAAAAATATTAACTGTAAAATTAATAGACAATAATAAAAAACATTTAAATTTTAAGTTTAATTTACAGAAAAAAAAATATTTGAAATTATTAAATATAAATTTAAAAAAAGGTGGGTAAGTGGACATCCACTTACCCACCTTTTTTAAAAAATCCTTGGTCACAGTTTTTTTATTAGGATTTTAAGTTAAAAAAGGTGGGTAAGTGGATGTCGCTCTGCTGTACAGTAGGTTACAAGTGAATCACTGTATAATGGATAGTATTAAATTTGAATTCAATGATATAATATCACTGTATAAGAAAAACGATTCTGAACGTAGACGGTATGTCAGTCCAGGTATAAGATATATTATAATATACTTATCTACTGTATTAAAAAAAAATTGACCAATAATAGGTACCTATCTATAATAAATTCCAAATTAATCATATCACAATATTCATTAGGTACTTATAACGCGTTATACATCAACAACAACTGTGATACTATTATAGATACATATAATAGTATACTTTAGAAGTTTCCTAGCTAAGTACTCACAAGTAATATTATACTATCACAAAAAAATAACAAAAATAGTTATTCTAGGTTTTTTAATATATAATTTCGTCCACATTTGAACTTAAAATGACTATAAAAATAAACTGTGCTAATGTATTTTTTATATTTTTTGGTAACAGAATTGACTACTTACGTGGAATCTTGTTTTAAATTTTCAATCCTTAGATATAAAAGTTGAACATTTTATGCATTTTTAACTACAAAATAATTATTCAATTTAAAATTTGATAAATTTTGTCAAAATTCGATCTTTAAATGCTTATAAAAAAAAATTGTGCCTATGTATTTTTAATATTTTTCAACTACTAATTTAACAATATATCAGGAGCCTTGTATTACATGTTTACACTTTTTGACCCAACAGATAAAACTTTATTGATATTTATAGAAAAAAAAAACTAACAAAATTGATAACTGACAATGTCCGTAAACAGCTCAAAAAGAGTCGAATTATTTTCAAAATTTTATTGTGTATAGAAAATCAGAATATAAACATTCAGTGAAATTTTCAGTATCTATAGTCATTTGTTTTTTAATCTTGATTCAAATCTTAGATTTAAAAAAAAAAATTTTCATGAATTT
>NC_042493.1:130469-132549 GCF_005508785.2 Acyrthosiphon pisum | reverse complement strand
TTTTATGTATTTTGTTAATATTAGATCTTTAAATGCTTATAAAAAAAAATTGTGACTATGGATTTTTCATTTTTTTCATCCACCTTTGAAACAATATTATAGGAATCTTCTATTAAATTTTCAAACTTTTTTAACCAACAAATAAAATTTTATTGATATTTATAGAAAAAAAAAATAAAAAAAATGGAAACTACAAATGTCCGTAAACAGCTCAAAATAAGTCAAAATATTTGGAAATGTTATGGTGTATAGAAAATGCTAATATAAACACTCAGTCAAAATTGTATGTACTTACGGTCATTTGTTTTAGAGTTGCACTAAAAACCTAAATTGATTTTCTCGAAAACAGATTTTGCGTAAAAATTCCCGTTTTTCCTTAATTTTTCTTTTGTTTTTCGCGTCGCTTTTGAAAACTACTGGGAAATTTTTACTTTTGACCCCCCCAAGTACCAACTAGATTCACTTTCCTATCAGAAAAGATACTGTTGAAGAAAATCCAAGCACTTTTACTGTCCTAAAAGGTGATGATGACAGACACAAAAAAAATAAAAAAACACACATCATTGTAAAATCAATACATTCATCGTTCCACTCAGAATCTAAAATAAAGTAGAAATAATAAAAATATTATAGTATTATAACAAAAACCCACAAATCTAAAATTTGAAAAAATGTCCCACATTGTACAAACACTGAAAAATCTCCTAAATGTACAAATATTAAAAAATGAAGTTTAGAAATAAAATACATTTAAAATGGCTAAAAATGCAAAGTAAAATTAGGATATTCTAAATAAAGAGAGCATGAAACAAATGTTTAGCATTTTTTAGGATCTAAGGAAAAAAATTCAAGTCATCAACAACCTACCTCTAATTATAACCTATATATAAAAAAAAATATTTACCTATTGTTTGTTTAAATAAATATTTTAAAATATTAAGTAATTACCTAACATTAAACATACTTTAAATACAATTAAAAGATAGTTTTTATAATAACTACTAATATAACAATGTAACGTGTTTTCTATATTTTGTTCTATTATAGCAGAAAATAACAATGAAAACAATTCCAAGCCATTAGTCATTGCTTCCTAAAACTAGGTAAGACATTTTCATTCATATAACACGTCATGGACCTACATTATATTTTATATTATAGATCTGAAAAGAAAAAAAACTACTACAACCCAGTCAGGCGAAACTGGAATTAGACTGTGGGCCATAGCACAACAAAAGTGCCATCTGAAAACTGCATACTATCAAAAAGAAAAAGAAATTGATTCAAGATAATAATGAGTTAGTAAGAAACCTGGGAACAATAATTATTAACAGTCATTATTACTACATTTATGACTAAAAAATTACCAAAATAACTTAAAAATTATAGGTATACAGTTTCTATTTTATTATTAGGTGTAAACTTGTAAACAACTATTATGAATTATGATCAAAAGTTTTTATTTTATATCATATAATATAGTTCTTTCATATTTAAAAAAAAGTTCAGAGTTGAATAAAATATGTTGTTATATATTATTATTTAAATTTGTAAATAATATAAATCTCAAACGTTTTAAAATAAAATAGTATTTGAATTAATTAAATTAAATAAACTCCAACTATTTTTCTGGTTTATAATGTTAATAAGTCTTATAAGTTAATAAGCACCTAAAACCAAAATATTTGGTGTCAAAACAATGTTAGACAATTTAATTTATAAGAGATGTAACCTACATTTTTAACACTCCATCACAGCTCAATAATATACTTTTAGTTGCCATTTGTCTTATATTATATTATACTTCAGTAGCTTAGCGTCAGTAGTAGGATTTGCTATGGGTGTCAACAACCATTGACATAAAGGCTAACAAGAATCTCCCAAACATTTTTAAGAAAATAAAAAAATAATAAGAATACAAGTGAATTTACATTGAATGTTGTTAATTTTTAATCACAAATCTAAAGTAGAATATTATGTTTATGCTATTAGTTATCTAAATTAATATACTTACATGTAACATGTAATAATATACTAATAAGATTTTAACGTTCGCACAATTTTATGTTAAATAAGTGAT
>NC_042493.1:119435-130419 GCF_005508785.2 Acyrthosiphon pisum | reverse complement strand
CATTTATATGATTTTAGGCTGGATACAACTTTTTATTTTGAGTCAGATTTTTCGTAGTTTTTTTTATATATGTAAACTGTTTTCACAAAAATAAAAAAACACATCATTGTAAAATCAATAAATTCAGTGCCAGGTATCAAAAAAGTACAAAAAAATGTTATGTACAATACATGATTGTTGAGTAAAATTGAGAAAACTAAAATATATTATAATCTATTTTATAAGAAATATTACGTACACAGCCAAGTGTTGCAGCATTATATTTTTCGGCAATACCGATCCACGCTAGGTTTTTGTCGTTCCATGACACGGCATTTGACTCCTTATTCTCCAAAACTCTTTTTTTTTGAAGTGCAAACTTCAACAATAATTCCTTCTCACTAAAGGAAAAATTAGTCGACCTTACTCGTTTTTTAATGAGTGAAGCTGATCTTTTTTCAATAATCAATAGATTTATACAGTATACGTATTTATTATGACGAATATACTATTAAAATAATTAAAAATATTAATTAATAATTATAAGTTATTAATATATGAACTCAAAAATGTGAAAAAAATATTTAAACAGGCAATTGGCAAATGGGCAATACCTAAGCTACCTAGTTATCTAAAAATGATGATAATTCAATAAAATATAATGATAACAGTAATTTTGATCAATCACGAGAGTGACTTCTTGTACCAAAGTAATTAACACGGTTAAAGATATACTTTATATCTTTAACCGTGGTAATTAATATCCACTATCAATTCCTTAACTTCTATAGTTATAGTTATAGTTAATTATCTAGGAGATAACTATCTGAAGGATTACTACTGATAAACGGAAAGCAGCATAATCATAACTTTATCTGCCAAATAAATTTATCCAACAGTTACTTATCTAGCAGTTAGTGATACTACTGAAAAACCGGGCCTAAGTCTTATAAGTTAATAAGCACCTAAAACCAAAATATTTGGTGTCAAAACAATGTTAGACAATTTAATTTATAAGAGATGTAACCTACATTTTTAACACTCCATCACAGCTCAATAATATACTTTTAGTTGCCATTTGTCTTATATTATATTATACTTCAGTAGCTTAGCGTCAGTAGTAGGATTTGCTATGGGTGTCAACAACCATTGACATAAAGGCTAACAAGAATCTCCCAAACATTTTTATGAAAATAAAAAAATAATAAGAATACAAGTGAATTTACATTGAATGTTGTTAATTTTTAATCACAAATCTAAAGTAGAATATTATGTTTATGCTATTAGTTATCTAAATTAATATACTTACATGTAACATGTAATAATATACTAATAAGATTTTAACGTTCGCACAATTTTATGTTAAATAAGTGATATCCATTATGATTCAGATAGTATAATATGTATTCAATACTTTGGTTGTCATTCAGATTCAAATTGGTTGAAGAAGGTATACATGCGTATATTCAATAAATAACACCTATTTTATTTTAATTTATTATTCATTTTTCATAAAAAAGTAATTAAAAACATTAGCTACTCATTACAAATTTTCATGTTTTTCATGTTTTTTTGGAAACAAAACCCAATCATAAAATATTTTAGGTTGGTTTATTAGAGCAACAACCTTGCTTGTCCAGCAGAGTACCTATACTGTTAGTTGGGATATAGTTAAAGTGAATTACTTTTGTTATCAAGTTAGTCACAGACAAATGACACTTTAGGACTGCCTTAATATGAGCTGTTAATAGGTCTATAGCTTATAATAAATAGTCAATCTATCTTTTATTGTCACAATCAATGATTAGGTATTTAATAAAATGTAGGTAGATACTATTTTAGGCCAGGTCAATCATAAAAATTTCCCAAAAATCGATCAACTTGAAATTGCAAAAACATAATTTTGAAGGCTTCTTCGGGAGTATACATTTTTCAAGAGCTAGCACCTATATTAATTACCAACTATGATACATGAATTGTATAAAACGTACATTTTTAAAAATGTTGTCATACTAAAGTAATTTTTGATATTTTTTAGATCGTTTATAAGTCATTTTTGATGTTAATGAGTCATTTAACCTTTTTGATGTGCATTTATTAAAGATTTTTAGGTCAATAAGTTACGGGCCCTAACCATAAATGAATCACAAAAATTATTGCACAAAATGTAATAAAAAATAATATTATAATTCAAAACAATATCAATCATAGAAAAAAGATTAAATATCAATTATCAACTGAACAATTTAAAAAATGAATGCGACTTAACTTTGTCACTGACTTTTTACCAGTCGACAAATGGCCAAATTTTTTTCGTTCGACTAAAGTCATACCACAATTCAAGAATACCAAATATTTATTTTCATGCGATAAAAATTTTATTGCATGCGACAAAGTTTATCATAATTTCAAGAATTGACCTCCAGGGCAATGAACAGACTCCTTCAATAGCATATATCAAAATTAAGTATAAACCATCATTATAATCTCGTCAATAACCTATTATATTTTTCTTCTGTGTAACCAATAGCAACAGAAATTAAACAAAATAAAATCAATATTAATTGTACTTTTAAGGATGAAATTAATCTGTAAGCCAATTACACATGCACCTATCTATACATATTAAATCTAGGATTTTGTTTTTTTAAATATTCTTATTTTTGTTAAATATTTAATTTAATTCTTCCAGCTCTATAACAAGCATGTACCCACCACAAACAGTTAATGCTCTTTGTTTTTCTAATAAAATAAAATCTTCATATTTTGTATTATGTCAAAACTTAAATCATACTCTAAAATATAACTGTCTCACTCACCTCCCAATATTTGACACATATTAAGTTAAACTTAAGATGAGTTAATTATAACAAATATACATAATTATAACACAATTGCATTTATTAAATTTATTACTATTTCATTCATTTTACAGAGTCAATTTGTATAGATAAATATGTTATAAATATTTTATGTATAAATAAATAGTTAAGAATCATTAAATCAAAAAAATTCATAAAAATTATATAGTAATCAAAATACTGTGTATGTTTATAATATAAAATACACAAAAATCAATGTTATAATAAAATTAATGAATTAAACAATTTAAATTTAAAAAAGAAATGAAGGTGATGTGTTTATTAGGCTAAAGCATTACAACAGTTATAAAATGTAATAAAAGTCATGTAAAAGTAAAATAAATTAATTAAATAACAGATCATAAATTGTGACATAATCAGATTTATCATTGTTTAGAATCTTAACACAACAATATTACAATTAAACGGAATTTGGAAAATCATTTTAATGGTAAAACTAATTCGTAAATCTTATTTTATTTTTATTTACAGTAGGTACTAATAAATAAGACCGATTTACATGATCAAAATGATGACTGAAAACATCAATTCTTTTTAGAATTTTTCCGTAATTGGGGTGAAGTTTGTTATATGTACAACAGTACATATCATTATGCGATAACATTTGAGGCATTTTAGTCAAAATCTTCAGGTTTTTATTAAATAATAAGGGTGCTTTAAAACGGAGTTCTATACGCCATACCAAAACTTCCTGTAGTTGTTCATATGAGTATATTTTCTGCTTAATGATATTGGCCACGACTTCGATGCACGTCAAACAACAAGACACAGCTACGTTTTCCGAAACCAACATATTATACGAGGCAATTTTGTTTGGACACAGTACACAACCTTTAGAACTACGACCGGTCTTAATTTTATTTTTAGAGAGTAATCCAAACACTTTCAATGTGTCAGGACTATTCACACTATTCACATGTGTTTCATTATTTTTTAATACATATACATCCAACACACCAGCAGCCACCATTTCGCGCTCATCTTTTAATGTCATAACACTTTTTACTTTATTCACCATCAGTTTTTCGACTTCAACATGGCCAACATTTTTACCCTCCGTGGCAGTTTTTTTGGGTGTATTTTCTGCTAATTTATTAAAATACCCAACTTTTTGTATGCGGTCTTGTATTATTTTAGATAACTTGCGATCAAATATTTCTTGTTCTTGACCTTGTTTGAGATTTTCGCATTCGGCTAATAAACGTTCTTTCTTTTTTTCAATTAAAATCTTATCAATAATTTCGTCCAATCCTTCTGTCTCGCTGTCAGAAGAATGGAAATAACTTTCTTCGTCGTCGGTTACATCACTGCACGTAACATCAGCATGGCACTCATTTTGTAACAGGTCCAAATCGTCGGTTTCCGGGTTATAATCTAAATCATCTGCCGCACCACCCAACATACATGGTTTATCTCTCCATGCCATGGCGTTTAGATAAAACATTTCCATTTTATCTAAATCTGATATAAAGATGCTAGCCCACTGCACGTCCGTGAGAGCGGGGCCTTCGCGCAGCATCGCGGGCGCCAGTGCATAATTTAAGTGAAGATATATTAGTTTAAAAAACATATATGTGACTTCGATGTCCATTTTCAATTTCTTTGTAAATTGTCCATCTAAGCGGGCACTCAAATGATTATTAATCATAATTATCATCGATGTTACCATAATTTTAGTTTCAAACGATGGAATTAAAATTTGCAAATAAATTTCATGAAAATTCCGGTCATTTAATAAAAAAAAATGCATTAAATTCTCCGCATTTAATGTTCTGGTATATTTGTACAAATTGTTGTTAATTATAAAAGAAACCAAAAGGTCTATATATAAAAAATAATAGTTATCCATTTTTATACATAAACCTCTAGGAACATTTTCTGGGCAACAAAAATAAAAGCTAAGACAATTAGCCACATCTTTTTTTTTTATTATTGTGTCTTCCAGTTCAGGGGTTGTTTTTTGTGTAACCCCATGAAACCACAAACTTTTACTAGTACCAGCAATATTGAAATTATCAATTTCTAATACTCTCGTAAATAAATATCTAAAAATAATGTCTCGGTCCTCTAACAAAGCTTTAATTGTATGCTCAAAAGCTGTACTGTGCATATTAAATGTATGAAAAAAACCTGACCACAAATCATACTGTTCTCCCAAAAACGAAACTAATTTACCTGCAGAGTTTTTTACATATGCCAAACTGGCGGCAGTCAATAATGACGGGTTTTCAAACGCCGCATACGACTTGTACAATTTCAAGAAGTTCATTAACATATGCTTTTGTTTTTCATTTTCACCGACATCATAGTGAATAATATTTGTTTCCAAATTTTTAAACATATAATAAAACACCATTTTTTTCTTTTTGCGATTTAAATGCTCTTTGTATCCTAACATATCACGCGTAGACATTTGCCAATAATTAAAAATAAGCAACTCTAATTCACCTTCAAGCAAATCGTAATCCTCGTTCTGAAATTGATTTGTATTATTGGTCGATTTTTTTCCCTTGTCATTTAATTTACAGAATAAAATTCGGCAAACTATAGTTTCTACTTCTGAAATATAATTGTCCGGAATTTGACCATAAGACAATTTATACTTTAATAGGTCATGACTGCTGTTGGACTCTAAATGAACAACGTCCCAACAGACGTCAGAATTGGCGCTATACAGTTTTAACTTGTCTCCTAATTTAGATTTTACAAATTTTATATTGTACTTTTGAAGTTTTTCAAATTTTTTTAAAGCGTTATATAAATTTATCATTCCTGTATCTTCCACAATATGGGCATACCCATCTTTGAGATTGAAGATCTCACTTGGAGATTTCACTAATGATCTATAAAACTGTGTTTTTTTAAATTGAAATGTCACATTACATTTTTGTTTCATGTTTTTAATATAGTTCAATAAATCTAAATCCTGTGGCATGTGGCTAGTATCTACATTAACTGTTGATTGACATTGTTTAAAATTTTTAATGAGAAATTTGCATTTTGTTGATACATCATTAACGTTGACGCACTGTTGGCGAGGTGGAATTCTACTTAATTCCGTTACTTCTTTTTCCAATTCATTTTCATCATCTTCGGATATCTCATCACTACTGCTATCGTTATTAAAATGACGCACAATCCTTTTGTCCTTGACAATCTTTGACAAGTTTTCGACTGATTTGGGAATTATTTTATCACAATTATTGCTTTTACCATTATTATTCGACGTACCTTCGTAAACTTCTACTTCCTGATAAGGCGAGTCAATACTTCGTTTCATTTTTTTTTTGATAGGTTGGATTTCATCCATCTATTAACAAAAAAATTGGATTTAAATATACTATTATCGACTTATGACGTTAACCGTTAGATAGCTTAACTTAAATTGAAGTAGTACGTTATAATTATATCTTCATAATTCATAATATAAATTAATTTAATGTTGATTATTATTTGTATCTAATATAATAATATAAAACCTTAACTTTGCAAACCAAACTGCTAACGCTATTTTATGGATGTCATGATAGTTTTATTCAGAATGAAGAATCGAATAGTGTTACTAGTGTAGGTACGTAAAAAATAAACTACATTTTTAGTATGCCAGTATTTCAAATCTAATTTAAAAAAAAAAAATTTCTTGTTACACCAACAAAACACGGTTTTTACGGAATGTCAGTGATAATACAAAAAGTTAATATTTTTAATGTAATAGCTTTAAAATATTTAATAGTAGGTAATTAAAAAAATTTTACAAAATATTTTGACTTCATGGTGGTACTATTTGATGATCTCAATAAGAAAATTTATTCTGTGTTAAATGAAATAAAAAAATCTAAAAGCAGAGAATAAAAAAAAATTTGAAGATGAAATACATAATATATTGAAAATAATTGATGATTTATATCAACATAATTTTGGACACAGAATATAAATTAAAAGGATAAAATAAAACAATTCATGAAAAATGATCTGACATAGTTTAAATAATTGCTTCAAAGCTAAATTCAGACATCAACTTACCTATTAATTCTGCCTAAAGAATTACCTAACCCGGGAAATAATTCAGGAATATTAATTGTTGTCATATAATCACTTAAAATGAAAAATATTTTCTTCGCAAGGACGCAAGGTCAAAAATATGTAAATGACCACTAATATGATTGTACAAGATTGGTCAGTTGTTATTTGAACAAAAGATCTGACGTAAGAATTACCATTACGATAAGAATATTATTCTCTAAAACTTGAAACCTCTGTAAATAAAAGAAATAAAAGTATACATAACGCATAAATAATAGTAAAGAAGAAAGCTGTATCCAAGACATCTTGTATTAAATCGGAAGCATTTAATTTGCTACGATAAATATTTTCTAAAAAGGCTATACAATGTTTAGATCAATTTAATATTAACATAATATACAACAAAATAACAAAACCTCTACATGAGAATTCGAGTGAATATCCAATGTTGTAAAATTATGAACTTCAAACTCTCATAAAAATTTGATTTGATTTGATTGAAGAAATTTTTTTTTTAATAAAGGTAGACAAACTTATGAATAATCTTGTATTACATTTTTAAATTTTAGATTTAAAAAGAAAACATTTTTTGAATTCTCAACTCTAAATAATTTGCTAATTTTCGTGATTTTTCCGTATTCTGTCAACATTTGAACTTTAAATGCATATAAAAAAAACTGAGTCTAAGGATTTTTAATATTTTTCAAATGTCATTGTAACAATTTAGTAGGAGCCTTGTATTAAGTTTTCAAGCTTCTTTACCTAACAAATAAAGTTTTATTGTCATTTAGAAAAAGAACTAATAAAATTGGAAACTGAAAATGTTCCTAAACAGTTAAAAAAAAATCGAAATATTTTGAAAATTTTATCGTTAATAGTAAATGTAAATTATAAAACAAGTGAAAATATCATATGACTACGATAATTTTTTTTATAGTTTCACCGAAAACCAAAAATATTTTAAATTCCCGGTTTTCCTTTAATTATTTTGTTTTTCTCGGCGCTTTTGAACACTAATTGGAATATGAGATTTTGACCTCCCCAATGCACTAACAAGATACTAAAATTAAAATTTGAACCATTTTCGACTACTTATCGTATACAAACACACAAAAAAAAAAAATGAAATACATCATTGTAAAATCAATAAATTCATCTATCCGGTCAGAATCTAAAATACCATAACTAGGTATTTCATTTAATTTTTAAGTATGACCTTAGTGATATATTCTATCCCTATGGTCACTATAATTTAATTGTTTAAAATTATTTTATGATTTTTATACAATTTATAAAAAAAAAATTCATTACTGTTATCTAGGTTTGTATAAATAAATGTAGTGTTTGTGATTCATTTTAGGGCAGAGGATTTGTAGGATTTACATATTTGTTTTTCACAATTATATTATTTAAATATAGTAAGTTTGTTATCTATGTACATCACGGAAATTACTTGCAAATAAATATATTGTTCTGTATAATAGAAAAATACGTACGGATTCACACAAAACGTCCATAAAGTCTTCTTCGTCATTATTTTCGACATCATCATTCCCCTTTTGTTGGTTACCTTTAGGTCGCATCTGAAAGAAATTCAACTACGTCAAAAATATAACTCATAATACATTATTGTATATTTAAGTTTAAACTACATTAAAAATCAATTTTGAGGAGGTAACCGTATCTTACATTTTCAAGTGTTTTGAATACGCACCAACATTCTTTTAGCCTATAAATAGATCAAGAGTCAAAGTCGTGTGGTGTACCTGGGAAAATTCTTATAATAAAAACATATTTTGGGTATCCAGTTATTTTTCTTTAGTATACTAAAAAAACAAAATTGATTTGATAAAATACTTCTTTTGCGGAAAAATGTAACAATTTCTTTAGTTTTTCCAGACGCTGGTAAAAACTACAGTGAATTTTGAAAATTAGTAGAAACTTTCCCACCAGCAAATATACTGTAGTTGGAAATCGAAAATCGAATCGTTATTTTGACTACTTATGGTGTATACAAACACAAATAAAAAAAATACAAGTCAAAATCAAAACAAATTCTTCACTCCGCTCAGAAACTAAAATTGCCAGAGTCTAATTTATATTGTCCAATGACCATATTATATTATACAAATTTGATATTACATTAATACGTATGTCAAGTTTCTCTAATTTTACATATAAACAGACTGCAGTAAGAATTCGGTAAGTAGATTTTCTGTGTAGACCACACGTGCCGCGTACGTGTTAAAGCCGGCGGACAACACATGCGTTCTCTTAAACTACCTACCTTAAACTTTTATTATGGCTCATTTTCACTGTACTATTCAAACGCAGATACAGGAAATGAACATTTCATGATAGTTTTAATATTTATAAAAAAAAATAAAATCTTTTGAAAATTAAATATACAATTTTTTACCTGATTTTTATCAAACGAAGTGTAAAACTGAGAATGACGTTCAAAATTTTCTTTCTCCTCATCACTTAAATTCGACATAAAAATGTCGAGCGTATCCATCTATAAGTAAATAACAAACATAAAATGTTTGAATGATTTAGTTCGTATAAATATATAGACTTTACTTCTTTAGTAGGTATTACAAAAAAAGTCCAAAAAACCTTAAACTAAAGGTAAATTAACAAATTATTTGTTATTTGTGTTTTTATTTTTGAGTTGTTCATGACATCAAAAATCACAGTTCATAAATGTAAAATAGTAATGATAAGCACAGACTTATGATAAGAAATACAAGTATATTTTTTTACAATGTCACAAAGTCATATTTATAAAAATTAATTTGTTTATATATTATAGTTTAATAATTATGAGTATTTAAATTAATTTATTCGCTTCACAATAATTTCTTAAATTTTAACTGTCAGGCAACACTCGTTTGTCACTCACACCCAGTCAAATACCTATCAACCTGACAATATGTAGTAATGCCTCATCACTACGCACAAGTTAGTCGCCGACTAGGTTTCTTAACTTAAACTAAGTATATATAATGTATTAGAAAAAAGTTATAAGTTATGGTTTTTATCAGTAATTGTATTCAATTAAAAATAAATTGTTTAAAATAATGGTAAAATATTATTGTTTAAATATACACAAATATCCACGACGTAATATGTAGGGTTCTGAACTTACTGCACCATAATTGTTGGAAATATGCATGCACTTAGTATTATGAACTTAAACTAATTGAAATATACAAAAAATTGTTTTTTAACTAGCAATGAAAATCTTGATTTATTAAATATTAATTTTATGTCTTTAAATTTATAAATTGTATTGTTAATGTTATGTAATCAAATATCACCCATCTACAACTACACTAATTGTATTAAGTTAAGTTTAAAAACAAAAAAAAAATTAATGCTATGACTTGTATGACCAATATAATATCAATATAAAATATACAATATTTATATTGATCAAAAAATTTTTGATTTTTTGATCCTAACGTAAAAAAAAAAAAAATTTTAACTATCAAAATGTACATTTTACTCTGTATTTGTTCATTGAAACGACCTCAAGGTCTTTGTCAAGTGGTTTGTCAAGTATATGCATGATATTACCCACTTTCTCCAAGGGAAAAAAATGTATTAAGTTAAAATAAAATTTGAAAATACATGAATATGCAAATATACATTTTTGAGTTTAAGTATATTATGTCTCAAAACATATTTATATCTTACAGCCACAATTTAAGAAAACGCAAATGCAATAATAAGCACTGAACTTTGATACTAGCATAACAATACTAGAGAAAAAAATTATGTATTCCCCACTCCAAATTTGTTTTGAAAATGTCTAGCTAGGCACTAATAAGTTATAATGCTTACTGTACATAATATTATAGTTTATAGTCAGCCACATAATTTATAATAATACTAGGTACCTAAGAAGTAACAATAATTTATCTTTTTATTGTAAATAATATATTATGTATACCTATATTTTATATATTTATTTGATTGTTAAATATGGTAAATGTAAGAAATAACGGGTTTTTGTAGTCCATAATACCTACATTATATTTTTGGCCTTTTAGGTAATGATTACGTCATGAGTATTTGTTGATGAATAATTTATT
>NC_042493.1:99899-119385 GCF_005508785.2 Acyrthosiphon pisum | reverse complement strand
TAGTGATATATCTATCCCTATGGTCACTATAATTTAATTGTTTAAAATTATTTTATGATTTTTATACAATTTATAAAAAAAAAAATTCATTACTGTTATCTAGGTTTGTATAAATAAATGTAGTGTTTGTGATTCATTTTAGGGCAGAGGATTTGTAGGATTTACATATTTGTTTTTCACAATTATATTATTTAAATATAGTAAGTTTGTTATCTATGTACATCACGGAAATTACTTGCAAATAAATATATTGTTCTGTATAATAGAAAAATACGTACGGATTCACACAAAACGTCCATAAAGTCTTCTTCGTCATTATTTTCGACATCATCATTCCCCTTTTGTTGGTTACCTTTAGGTCGCATCTGAAAGAAATTCAACTACGTCAAAAAACTCCGTTATTCCACAGATGCTTCACCCTAATGTATGTTCACCGTGTTGCACAATACAACGTACAAAACATACCATACTCCTAGGAATATGAGGACCCACATAAGCGGAAATCCATTTAAATTTCAGGGGGGGCTGATATTTTAATACCAATGTGAATGGAGAGACCTTGATCCCATATATCTGAAAAAGGAAAGGGCACGACGGACTTTTGGTGGGTTAAGCTCCCCTCCCCCCGATTTCCACAAATGTGGAACCAGTATTACCAAGTATGTTTAATGATTAATTTATATTGCAATTAAATTAATTTAATTTACAATTAGTAATGAGTTATAATTATTAAAATAGGTTCCCGAAAACGATATTGCATTAGAAAATGGCGTTGTGCGTCTATTTGTTTGTATAAAATATAATAACATTTCATTGAAATTTATAGAAAAAAAAATAAAAATTGAAACTAAAAATGTCTGTAAGCAGCCCAAAACTAGTCAAAATATTTTGAAAATTTTATCAAGTATAGGAACTGATCAAATAAACATATGATATACATCTAATTTATATAAAGTTATTTGTTTTTGAATTACAACAAAATAACAAAATTACATCGAGTTAATATCCAATATTGTAAAACTATGAATTTCAAAGGCTCATAAAAATTTAATAACTTTACGGAAGAGATTTTTTTATTGATAAAAGTAGACAAACTTATAAGAAATCTTGTTTTAAATTTTTGAAGTCTTAGATTTAAAAAGAACATTTTTTATGAATTTCTAACTCAAAATAAATTATGACTTTGGATTATTAATATTTTTCAAATGTCATTGTAACAATACATTAGGAGCGTTGTATTAAATGCAAGCTTATTTATTCAACAAATAAAATTTTATTGACAATTAAAAACTAAAAAAATTTGAAACTGAAATTGTTTGTAAAAGATCTAAACAAATGTGAAAATTTCATATATCTACAGTGATTTTTTTTAGAGTTAAACCAAAAATAAAAATTGATTTTCTCAAAAACTGATTTTGCGTAGAAATTCACGGTTTTCCTTAAATTTTTTTTTTTTTGTTTTTCTCAGCGCCTATGAAAAGAGAATTTTAAATTTATGATATTTATAGAAAAACAAACTAAAATAATTGCAATTTGAAATTGTTCGTAAACAGCTCAAAACAAGTCAAAGTATTTTCAACATTATATTATGGTGTATAGAAAATGAGAATATAAATACATTCAGTGAAATTTTAATGTGTCTATAGTTATTCATTTTTAAGTTATAACAAAATAAGAAAATTGCTATATGAGAAATCGAGTGAATATCTAATGTTGTACTTGTAAAAATATGAACTTCAAACGCTCATAAAAATTTAATTTGTCTTTCTTATAGACATTTTTTTTTTTGATGAAGGTAGATAACTTTATGAGGAACTATGTATTACATTTTAAAATCTTAAATAAAAAAAAAAATTTTATTAATTCTCAACTAAATAATTTGCACATTTTCGTGATTTATCCGTATTCAGTCAAAATTCAAACTTTAAATTTAAACTTATAAAAAAATTGTGACTGGACTTTTAACATTTTTTAAATATTATTGTAACAATATATTAAGAGCCTTTTATTACATTTTGAAGCTTTTTTACCTAACAGATAAAATTTTTTTGACATTGATAGAAAAAAAATGGAAACTGAAAATGTCAGTAAGCAATTTAAAACAAACCAATGTTTTTTTATCGTGTATAGAAAATGCTAATATAAACAATTAGTGAAAATTTCATGTACTAGAGTTATACCAAAAACTAAAATCCCCATAAAAATTCCCGTTTTTACTGTCCTAAAAGATGACAAGACACAACAAATTATAAATTGAATAGTTAAAAACACACACATCAATGTAAAATTAACTAAAAGTTATAAGGACCCTTGTATTACATTTTAAATTCTTAGATAAATTTGCAAAATGTTCGCGATTTTAACGATTTTTTTCTGAATATAACTCATAATACATTATTGTATATTTAAGTTTAAACTACATTAAAAATCAATTTTGAGGAGGTAACCGTATCTTACATTTTCAAGTGTTTTGAATACGCACCAACATTCTTTTAGCCTATAAATAGATCAAGAGTCAAAGTCGTGTGGTGTACCTGGGAAAATTCTTATAATAAAAACATATTTTGGGTATCCAGTTATTTTTTTTTAGTATACTAAAAAAACAAAATTGATTTGATAAAATACTTCTTTTGCGGAAAAATGTAACAATTTCTTTAGTTTTTCCAGACGCTGGTAAAAACTACAGTGAATTTTGAAAATTAGTAGAAACTTTCCCACCAGCAAATATACTGTAGTTGGAAATCGAAAATCGAATCGTTATTTTGACTACTTATGGTGTATACAAACACAAATAAAAAAAATACAAGTCAAAATCAAAACAAATTCTTCACTCCGCTCAGAAACTAAAATTGCCAGAGTCTAATTTATATTGTCCAATGACCATATTATATTATACAAATTTGATATTACATTAATACGTATGTCAAGTTTCTCTAATTTTACATATAAACAGACTGCAGTAAGAATTCGGTAAGTAGATTTTCTGTGTAGACCACACGTGCCGCGTACGTGTTAAAGCCGGTGGACAACACATGCGTTCTCTTAAACTACCTACCTTAAACTTTTATTATGGCTCATTTTCACTGTACTATTCAAACGCAGATACAGGAAATGAACATTTCATGATAGTTTTAATATTTATAAAACAAAATAAAATCTTTTGAAAATTAAATATACAATTTTTTACCTGATTTTTATCAAACGAAGTGTAAAACTGAGAATGACGTTCAAAATTTTCTTTCTCCTCATCACTTAAATTCGACATAAAAATGTCGAGCGTATCCATCTATAAGTAAATAACAAACATAAAATGTTTGAATGATTTAGTTCGTATAAATATATAGACTTTACTTCTTTAGTAGGTATTACAAAAAAAGTCCAAAAAACCTTAAACTAAAGGTAAATTAACAAATTATTTGTTATTTGTGTTTTTATTTTTGAGTTGTTCATGACATCAAAAATCACAGTTCATAAATGTAAAATAGTAATGATAAGCACAGACTTATGATAAGAAATACAAGTATATTTTTTTACAATGTCACAAAGTCATATTTATAAAAATTAATTTGTTTATATATTATAGTTTAATAATTATGAGTATTTAAATTAATTTATTCGCTTCACAATAATTTCTTAAATTTTAACTGTCAGGCAACACTCGTTTGTCACTCACACCCAGTCAAATACCTATCAACCTGACAATATGTAGTAATGCCTCATCACTACGCACAAGTTAGTCGCCGACTAGGTTTCTTAACTTAAACTAAGTATATATAATGTATTAGAAAAAAGTTATAAGTTATGGTTTTTATCAGTAATTGTATTCAATTAAAAATAAATTGTTTAAAATAATGGTAAAATATTATTGTTTAAATATACAACCAATAGTAGGGTCCACAACGTAATATGTAGGGTTCTGAACTTACTGCACCATAATTGTTGGAAATATGCATGCACTTAGTATTATGAACCTAAACTAATTGAAATATACAAAAAATCGTTTTTTAACTAGCAATGAAAATCTTGATTTATTAAATATTAATTTTATGTCTTTAAATTTATAAATTGTATTGTTAATGTTATGTAATCAAATATCACCCATCTACAACTACACTAATTGTATTAAGTTAAGTTTAAAAACAAAAAAAAAATTAATGCTATGACTTGTATGACCAATATAATATCAATATAAAATATACAATATTTATATTGATCAAAAAATTTTTGATTTTTTGATCCTAATGTAAAAAAAAAAAAAATTTTAACTATCAAAATGTACATTTTACTCTGTATTTGTTCATTGAAACGACCTCAAGGTCTTTGTCAAGTGGTTTGTCAAGTATATGCATGATATTACCCACTTTCTCCAAGGGAAAAAAATGTATTAAGTTAAAATAAAATTTGAAAATACATGAATATGCAAATATACATTTTTGAGTTTAAGTATATTATGTCTCAAAACATATTTATATCTTACAGCCACAATTTAAGAAAACGCAAATGCAATAATAAGCACTGAACTTTGATACTAGCATAACAATACTAGAGAAAAAAATTATGTATTCCCCACTCCAAATTTGTTTTGAAAATGTCTAGCTAGGCACTAATAAGTTATAATGCTTACTGTACATAATATTATAGTTTATAGTCAACCACATAATTTATAATAATACTAGGTACCTAAGAAGTAACAATAATTTATCTTTTTATTGTAAATAATATATTATGTATACCTATATTTTATATATTTATTGATTGTTAAATATGGTAAATGTAAGGAATAAGGGTTTTTGTAGTCCATAATACCTACAATATATTTTTGGCCTTTTAGGTAATGATTACGTCATGAGTATTTGTTGATGAATAATTTATTTAATATTATGACTTGTGTCAAAGGATAACAATTGTAATTATTAGTTAGGTACTTATTATGATTATTATAAATAATTCATTAATTAAAGTAAGTATTAATTTTATTATGGTTTATATTTATTTTTCTAATTTATTACACTATTTTGGGTCATTTTAGATACAAATGAAAAATAAAACATACAAATATATGACGTTACAGACTCCCAAAAGCCATACTAGTATTATAATCATTGTATGCATCTTGTGCCTATTACGAAACAACAGCAACACAATTCCACAAATCCGAGAAATCTGTGAATCCAGCTATACACATTTTTAATTTTATTGTGTGAACAAGGAGAAATATGTTTAACAATTTATTATAATTCATATTTTTTTGTTAAACTAACTTATTATGTCTTATAAGTTATAACTTATAATAATTGTAGGATACCTAATGTTAATCTTTTTAATCTTAATAGCTTATAAAACAATACAACAAAATATGGTTTAGATTATAAGTTATAACATTATCTACAAGTTATTACCTATGTTTTCATAACACTATGGCCTATAGAACAGATCATAAATGAATCTGTATTACCTATAGCTGCTGTGAAAAATTGCAATGTATACCATGTAACATAAAATTAGTGTCGTACAATAAGTTGTCACTTTACATTTTGTGAATTATTTAATTTTTAAAGTATTTTGAAATTAATTCTTAACCAATTGAAAACAATATTTTATTATTATTTTTAATTAACATTTTAGATTTTAAGTGGAACGATGAATGTATTGATTTTACAATGATATGTTTTTTTTTTTTTTTTAATTTTTTATTGTCTGTCATCATCTCTTAAGACAGTAAAAATGCTTAGATTTTCTTAAACAGTATCTTTTCTGATAGGAAAGTAGATCTAATTGGTAATTTGGGGGGCAAAAGTAAAAGTTTCCCAGTAGTTTTCAAAAGTGCCGTGAAAAACAAAAGAAAAATTAAGGACAAACAGGAATTTTTACGCAAAATCCGTAGGTATATGGACTTTTTACTGAATGTATGTATTAGTATTTTCTATACACCATGCCTTTTTTTAAATTTTTTGACTTAATTTGAGATGTTTAGGGACATTTTCAGTTTCCAATTTTTTTATTTTTTTATTCCATAAATATCAATTAAATTTTATTTGTTGGGTACAAAAGCTTGAAAATTTAATAGAAGGCTCCTAATATCTTGTTTCAGAGTCAGATGAAAATAATTAAAAATCCATAGTCAGAATTTTTTTATAAGCATTCAAAGTTTAAATAATGAAAAAATACGTAAAAAATGACAAACATTTCAAAATTATTTTGAGTTAGAAATTCATGAAAACATTTTTTTTAAATCTAAGATTTTAAAATGTAATACAAGATTCCTCATAAGTTTGTCTACCTTTTTCAAAAAAAAAAATGTATATAAGCAAGTCAAATTAAATTTTTATGTTTGAATTTTGACAAAATTTATCCAATTTAAATTTTTATAATTTTTTGTAGTTAAAAATGTATAAAATGTTCAACTTTTATAGCTAAGGATTGAAAATTTAAACAAGGTTCCACGTAAATAGGTTATATATAAATTACTTTGTTCACAATAATATCATCCAATTTACTTTGTAATATCATACGCTGTCTAACCGTCTTCGCTCAGAATCGTTTTTCTTATACAATGATATATCATATCATTGAATTCAAATCCATCCATTACAGTGACCCACTTGTAATCTACTGTACAGCAGAGCGACACCCACTTGCCCACCTTTTTAAAATTAATTTCAAATTTTTATAATTATACTTATACCAATTTTTTTAATAAAAGAAAAAGTATAAAAATCAACTATAATTCATTTATGATCAATGTCAAATGATTATTATATTTAAGATACTTTATTAAATCCTTAAAAATATAATTATTTAATATTTTACACAAATATTTGATAGGTACTAACAACTACAACTGTATATAATATGTACTTAAACAACAGTAACATATTAGTAGACTATATTTGTGTTACAAGATTTAATCTTTAATAATTTATACTTTTTTAATACCTACAATACAAATATTTCCCTATTTCCTTTAAATATTTTTTCCTAACAAAGTATCAAAACTTTATTGTAATACCAACCAATTCTACTTTTGATAATTTTTAAGTTTTGAAAGCAGGAGTATTGCTCTTAATAAACCATTAGTAATTTTAATTTGTATTTAATACCCAAAGATAATTATGACTGATGATTCTGTTGCCGAAAAAAATGCTATTAAATAAGTTTACCTTTACAACTCAATTACCTTGTTTATTTAATTTCATGCAAGCAGAATGGAGATGGCTAATGTCAACTGGAAGCAATGTACTACCTACACAGAGGCAAATTTTGATGGAGCTTTTTAAACATGTAACAACTTTAAATGACTTAAGCTGAACTTATTATAAAAATAAGTGCTATTGTATTTTCCAGGTAGTGTATTCTAAGACTGATAAAGAATTTAAAGATCGTTTGCATGAACATTTAAAAAGAAGCAATCAGTGGTAAATGATTTACAAAAATAGTAATAGTCTTATAACAAGAAATAATCAAACAAATAATTAATTAATATAATATTTATTATTATTAATTATTCTGAGGCATCTATATTCGTATTTTAAAAGATATTGTTTTTGAATGTACAAAAGCACTTGTTGAATTTATTGCTATAATTTAGGATAAATATTTTATCAACCACTTGTTAGATTTTGCTTATAACAGAAGGACAAAAAGCCATTTTGAAATACAGCTTACACAAATATCAACTATATATTTGAACTGTTGTGCAAATAGATGATTATGCATATAAAGTTCCTAGTACTAAAGACAGTAAAAAAAATGCATGAGGTTAATACAATCGTTGGTTGGTGTAGCTGCTATAGTGGTTAACAGGGGGGATTTTGCAGACACCAAGCTTTTCTGAAAAAAACATTTTCCAAACTCAAATGAATTTCCAAATTTTCCAGTAGTTAATTGTAATGATCGCTTTATTCTAGCTTTGCTTGGGTGATGAGTGTCCACCAAAACCATTTATTGAAGTAATTTATACTATAAAACAACATTTATTCAATGATTAAATTAATTAAGATGTGAACTTTGCAATTATTACAGGAAGTTTATGAACTGTCAACTCCTTAAATATCTCCGATGGAGAAAAATATATTAAATGCACAAACTTTAACAGTTGTGTCAGAAAGTGATCAAAATAACTGAAGTGCATCAAAAGACCAACAATTACACTTACATGATGATGATACTTAATCTAATGATGTACCAAACCAGCAGTCATTAAACGAACAATTTACAAAAAATTGGACTGAATTTTCTAACTCAATAAATGATCTTGGTTGTATTTATACATAATAATACCAATATTTTAGTTATCATGATTTAGTAATCCTAGTAATTGAGGATCAGAATTTAGTTGAAGCTATTATTGTGGCGCATTAATTTAAAAATGAACTATACTCATGGCCAAATAAGTATTTTAATTTCAAACGACTTAATATAGTAAATCAAGCACCATGGTTTAGATTAGGTACACAGTGCCGTGAACAAAAAACAAAATATACATCACGAAAACAACTAATGGGGGAAATAATATTATGTAAATTGGTTTTTACTTTGTATCTATATCAATACCTGCAGTCATAGGCGCAAAGGGGGGGGGGCTTTAGGGGCTAAGCTAAACTTAACATGTTATTTAGGTTCTTCAAATGTTGTTGATACATCTTTATCTAATAACACGATTAAATATTCAAAAAATAACAAATTTTCAGACATCATAACAAATGTTTCCAAGATATGTTTGAAAAAAATATAACTACATCACACTTGTATAGATTTAAAGTAAATATATAAGATATAAGTAAATCATTATTATTATATATTTTTCTATGCAGATAGTCAAAAAACAAATTTAAGAAATGTATTAAATTTAAAGTACAACGTTAAAAAATTAAGTCAGAACTTGAAAAAATTTAAAAACACTCAAATGAATACAAACAATAGCTTAACAAATCAAAACGTAAAAATTTCTGATGACTGCAGTTTTTATTCACAACTAACTAGGTAATATTTTTTCAATTAAAAATATTTAAAAACTTGAAGAACTTGAGAAAAACTTTTGACAGATTAAAATTATAAATAAAAATTAGTAAGTTTTATCTTATCATTCTTATCTAAGTCTCTTTTTTTTCCCAGACAGCAATTTCTTGTTTAATAATATTATTATAACATTATAATAACGAATAATATTAGTTTAACGTTATTATAATACTATTATAATATTATCATTACAAAATGCTGTCTGGCTTGTCAGAAGTAATGTAGGTAAAACAATTTGACAATGAATGGGAAAAATGTTTATAATAATTTATTAGAATATTTTTCTTCCATAGGCCAAAAAAAAAGATAACATTTCAAGGTTTGAATTTAAATCATATTATTTGTAGTAAGTTTTTAAATCATAAATGTGAACTCAAACATTACACTATTTTGTACTTAGATATAATATTTAAATAACAATTTTATTCATTACATAATAAAATATAATAATTTTGATGTGATGTTGCTTTCGGAAACAATTATAAAAATGTCTAAATTTAAAAAAAAAACTTTAGGTATAGACATTATGGAACAAATTAAACTGATTTTGACAGGAGTTAATTTAAGGAGGTAAAAATAAAAAAATCGCTAGATTTAAGAAGATTATTAAAAAATTGGAATAACCACATAAATAAAATAATTTAATTTATTTTTTATATCAAGTGGATATATTCATATATTTCTAATTTGTTTTATATTTACATAAATCTAGAACTACCTACATGATATTAATAACTAGGTATTAACTGTAGGAATTAACTTATTTAATTTTAATTTTTTATAGGTATATAAATTATATTTTTGTTTGGTTTTATGTTCTATGTTTACCTAACACAAATAAATCTAACTACATGTTAACTGTAGAAACTAAATAGTTCTAGTTTAATTATTTTTTATATCAAGTATATTTCATATAAATTTATTTTAATTTAATTTTATGTAATTATATTCATCTAACAAAATACGAATTACAGAAGAACTGTGGAAATAAAAAATATTTTAGAAAAATTATTTTATTTTTTAAGAAATTATAATATTATATTTATCTAACATAATTATTTTTCCTTTTGTTTTATAATACTAAATAAACAATATATGTACCTATTTCATAAATTATAGCCCTCTCTTTTATTGATCATAATTCATCACCTTTTTCTTCTTTGGTGTCCCACACTTAAACGTTGCTTATTGTGATTCATTGTTCTAAGATTAAGAGTTTTAACTATAATTTGTAATTATATTCAAAATATTAGTGCAATTATGTTTTTTTAAAAGTACAATATGTATCTATTAAATTTCTAAAATAAAATTGAAAATATTTTTAAATGTTTGAAACATTCTATATATATGAAAAAAAAAATGAAAAATATGTTTTAGCTATGAAAGTAAAACTAGGGGCTAGCTTAATAATGGAAAAAGTTAAAAATTCACAAAATACAAAAATTAATTTTATGTGGAAATCTAAAATATTACAATCTACCTACAGTCAAAATGTTGATAAAAGTACACTATGATAGATAATAAATATTACAAGTAACTAGTAACTAGTAAGTAAACATTGCATTGTTAGAAGGTTGAATACTTTAAGATATTAAAATAAAAAAGTTATGGTCTATAGTACTGACAGGGCAAGAATAAAAAAAAAAACTTTATTTATTTATTATAATAGTAAATGGGACAGGCCCTTGACATTTATATAGCATTAATAATTAATAATAATAATACACTATTACATACATAATATTTAACAGATAATAATATAATACAAAATAATTAGATACAAGAAGTTGTTTAGATGTAATTGGATCCATTAGCTTTAAAAGAAGACGTATCTTAAATATTTGAAATTCAATGACCCATAATAGTAATTACAGTTATGTAATTACATAGACAAAACGCATTTATGCAGAATCATTTTTTTTATGTTTTTAAGTAATCTTAGAGTATAATCGCCCACTACAAAAATGTTAGAGAATCTATATAGTATGTAGCTAAAAATTTATAAAATGTTCAACTGTTATATCTAAAGATTGAAAATTTAAAACAAGATTCCACGTACGTAGTTAATTCTGTTACCAAAAAATCTAAAAAATTCATACCCACAGTTTATTTTTATACTCATTTTATGTTCAAATTTGAACGAAATTACATATTATAAACCTAGAATAACTATTTTAGTTATTTTGTAATGATTGTATAATATTATTCGTCGGTACTTGAAACTTCTAAAGTATACTATTATATTATATCTACGATAGTATCACGATTAGTTGTACCTGTTGGATATTGTGATATGATTAATTTGGAATTTATTATAGGTCAATTTTTTTTTAATACCATAGATATAAGTATATAATATGTCTTATACCTAGATTGACATACCGCCTCTGCTCAGAACCGTTTTTCTTATACAGTGATATTGTATCATTTAATTCAAGTTTAATACCATCCATTATACAGTGACCCACTTGTAACATACTGTACAGCAGAGCGACATCCACTTGCCCACCTTTTTTTTTTTTTAACTTCGATTAATTCTAGTAAAAATATTGCTGAAAATGTAGCTATTAATATTGAGTAAATTTGAGTAAATTATTATATAAATTAATTAATAATAATTTAATTGTGTTCACAGTATCTTATGAAATAATATATTTATAGGTACATATTGTTATTTAATTTATATCATGTGTTATTGGTTGAAAATTGGTGCTAGTTTTTAGAGCATTGATTTTTTATTTAGATTTAACCGATTTAAGACTATTTGTGTAGTATGAAATATTGGATATTTTAGGGACTTACAAGAACTAATAATTTAATTGGTATTATTGTTCAAAACCTGAACAAATTTTAATTGTACTTTGTAAGTTTGCATTACTTAAATATTAATTTACATTATTCTGGTAACAGTTATATCGTTATGTGTATATTATTTTAACCTTATATAAATACTATAGATTTTAATTATCTCTCACTTAACATTATGATATAGTTTTAAATTTAGATTCCTATTATATAAATCAGAAACTGTTAATTATGTTTTGCTTTATATTATTTTTCTGTTAAATATCACAATTAATTATAGCTCCTACTCACATCACAGGCAGAAGCTATATTATACATAGTGAGTAGACCAATACTATTGTATATTCTTTTTAAAATTGTAATCATTACTGTTATTGGTGAAATAAATATTATTATTATAATTAGTATAAATATTAAAAATTAAATACAAATATGACATATTATTATCAAATTTTTAGGTAAGAACATTATCTGCGCATAAGAGCCGGCGATTTTTTCGAGATTTTAATTTTCAAGCAAGTTATGGGTAGACTCAGGGTATGTGAAATGTCACAAATTAAAAATACTCATAACTCACTTGAAAATTAAAATACTAAATAAAAGCCGACGCCTAAGCACAGGTAATAATGTTTTTACCTAAACGTTTGATAATAGCTAGGTTAATTCACCCTAATATCAAAACTAACACACTATTGAACCAATGAACGAAAATTTGCTATGTCGTAGATACGTGTGAAGACAGAGACAACACATGCATAGGAAGCGTCCTCTTAATAATAATCTTTAAAATTTTATTTTTATTTTACCTTTATTATTCCCATGGTATAAAACAAATTATAAAAATAGTAAGAAGTAAAATTTACAAATACACGTGTTATACACGACGCCATACGGCACTTCAGCTGCACACGCAGCAAAATAATACAAAACTATGTTGTTTAATATAATACGTATTGCAGACCGTAAATTATGACATTGATTTTGATAATCTTTATTGTGGGATTTTACGAGTAACCGATATAATAATATGATATTATATAAGTAACAATAAATACAAGATTAATAATAAGTCAGAAATTCACAACATTTAGCCATTTAGGGTTTATTTTTGTTGGATTATTTTTAATTTGGTTTTTAATCTGTTTTTCTTCCTCGTATATAGCACATTAAACGTGAATAAATAATACGAACAATCGGACGTTGAATTACAATATTGCCGATTTTGACATATTTTATTATCACTTAAACTGAAATAATAGGTACTCATTAGGTCTAAGGACTCATTAGGACACCTAAGACCGGTGTCATACTTGCGAAATATCCGCAGTGGAATATCGACCCACGGATTCCGCAAATTTTAAAACACGTCGTGATGAATAGGTGTGCATAATAATTTATACTAAAGCGAGAATTCTGCGCGTAATATAAATTTCGCGGCACGTTTCGATTTTGCGAAAGACGCCGCGGAACGTCCGATGCGAATATCCACAAGTGACACCGGTCTGCACAAAGTACGTAGGTACGTAGGAACATACACAACCTATACCTACAAATTTGAACTCTGGCTTTTGGGTAATTAAAATTAATTACGTTACATATATTTTGTTATTTTACTTTATGTAGATTTTAAAATTGTTCTTTTAATGTATAAGTATCTATTAAAATTAACTTGATTGAAGAAAAAAATACATTATAATATGAACGAATTTAAAAAAAATTATTAATAACCATTTAAATTTTTAAAGTGGCATTTTTAATTGTCTGTAATTTTAATGTGCTTTACATAATATGTATAATTTATTTACAATTGTATAGGTATCTGTTTACTACCTACTATTATCTTAAAATGTGTTTGGACTACCTTCAAAAACATGTTTTTATCAGTATTTATAATAAAAAAAAATAGGTATATTGTATTGAATTCAATTATATTATATAATTAGTATTTTCTTACCTGAGGACTGAGGTGTATTATATATACCTAGACAATGTTCAGTGTAAAGACGTGTTATAGAGTGCTGTAGCCGTATAGTAGTGCCGTATAGTAGTGCCGTACATCCGCAGAGGTTCGTGATCACTGGTATACTGTCGTCTGCCGACTGTCGTAGTGTACTAGTGTCGACTAACGCCGCGCCGGTTTGCCCGCTGCCGACTGTAGTTGTAGTGGTGGGAATTATTATTATGTAATAACCACCGGTCGCAAACTGACTCCACCAATAAATCGTAAGATAAGACCAGTCCCTAAAATATCCAATTTTTTGTACTACACGAAGTCTTAAATCAATCAAATCTAAATAAAAAACCAATGCTCTAAAAGCTAGCACCAATAACACATAATATACATTAAATAACAATATGTCAATATGTACCTATAAATATATTATTTCATTACTGTGAACAAAAGTTAATTATTATTAATAAGTTGATATAATAATTTACTCAAAATTAATAGCTACATTTTCAGCAATATTTATACTAGAATTAGTTAAAGTTACCAAAAAAAAAAAAATCATAGTATCAATTAATAATATAAATTTACAATCAATTACTTTAATGTTGTTAATATATATCAGTGATATTTTTTTCATTTATAAAACTCATTTTTAGTGTGCAAAATGCATATAAATAAATAATATAATATAAATATAATATTAATAAATAAATTTAAATTATTCTAAGTAATATAAAATTTCGTCAAATAGAAGTTAGTTAAAGAGAGGTAGGTACCACTATATTTTAGCCCACAATAAGCCATAAGTAGTACTTATCATTTACTTTTATTAAACATATGTTCTTTGTTAAATTCGTAGTATAAAAAGGTGAGTAAGTGGATTTCGCTCTGCTGTACAGTAGGTTACAAGTGGGTCACTGTATAATGGATGGTATTAAATTTGAATTCAATGAAATAATATCATTGTATAAGAAAAACGATTCTGAGCGGAGTCAGTCTAGGTATAAGACATAATATAATATTATAGTCTATAGTATTTAAAAAAAATTGACCTATAATAGGTACCTATAATAAATTCCAAATTAATCATATCATAATATATATTAGGTACTTATAACGCGTTATACATCAACAACAAACCGTGATACTATCATGGATTATGGACTATTATATAATAGTATACTTTAGAAGTTTCAAGTATACCCAAGAATAATATTATACAATCACAACAAAATAACTAAAATAGTTATTCTAGGTTTTTAATATGTAATTTAGTCCAAATTTGAACTTAAAATGACTATAAAAATAAACTGTGCTTCTGTATTTTTTAGATTTTTTGGTAACAGAATTAACTACTTACGTGGAATCTTGTTTTAAATTTTCAATCCTTAGATATAAAAGTTGAACATTTTATACATTTTTGACTACAAAATAATTATTACATTTTAAATTTAATACATTTTGTCAAAATTCGAACTTTAAATGCTTATAAAAAAAAATTATGCCTCTGTATTTTAAATTTTTTTCAACTGCTATTATTGTAACAATATATCAGGAGCCTTGTATTAAATGTTTACACTTTTTGGCCCAGCAGATAAAACTTTATTGATATTCATTATTCATAGAAAAAAAAAATAAAAAAATAAAAATATGAAATTGTCCGTAAACAGCGCAAAACAAGTAAAAATATTTTATAATAATAATATATAATTTTATCAAGTAAAAGAATATATAATATAAACATTCAGTGAAATCCTCATGTATCTACAGTTATTCGTTTTTGGATTGCAACAAAATAAGAAAATTGCTACATGAGAAATCGAGTGAATATAAATTAAAATATGAATTTCAAACGCTTATAAAAATTTAATTCGACCTTTTTAGAGATTTTTTTTTTTTGATATAAAGGTAGATAATCTTATATTACATTTTAAAATCTTAGATTTAAAAAGAAAAATTTTTACGAACTCTTAACTCAAAATAATTTGCTAATTTTCGTGATTTTGCCATATGTTGTCAATTTTTTAACTTAAAATCCTAATAAAAAAACTGTGACTAAGGTTTTTTAATATTTTTCAAACGTCATTGTATCAATATAGTAGGAGCCTTGTATTAAATTTTCAAGTATTTTTACTCAACAAATAAAGTTTTATAGACTATATAGTTTTATAGTTTTATAAGTTTCATAGAAAAAAACTAATAAAATTGGAAACTGAAAATGTCCCTAAACGGTTCAAAACAAATCAAAATATTTTGAAACGGTTATCATGTATAGAAAATAGAAATAAAAACAGCCAGTGAAAATTCCATGTATCTACGGTTATTTGTTTTAAAGTTACACCAAAAACCAAAATCGATTTAGTGAAAAATCGATTTTGCGTAAATATTCCCGTTTTTTCTTAATTTTTCTTTTGTTTTTCACAGTGCTTTTGAAAAATACTGGGAATTTTAAATTTTTACCACCTAAATACACCAACAATATTCACTTTCCAATCGAACAAGATACTGAAATTGAAAATCGAAGCATTATTTCGACTACTTATCGCGTATACAGACACAAAAAAAAAACACACATCATATTAAAATCAATACATTCATCGTTCCACTCAGAATCTAAAATGAGTTTATTATTTTCCTTAGAGTGGATTTTATAAGAAGAAAAAATGTTGAAAAATAATCAAAACTTTAATTAGGTACCTGTCATGTATAAAAATAAAAACACTTTTGCTGTTTTGGTTCTATGCGCCTCAATTATAATATATCTTTATGGTGAAATATAAAATCATTTGTTCTGATAAAGATACACATTTTAGGCCAGTAAAAATGTAATTTAATTAAACAATTTATAAAAGGAAAAAAAGAATATATTAATATTTAAAATCAAATCTTTTTTTAAACATAAACAAATGTACCAACAATCTTGGTAAATATTATAAGTTACAACATATTATAATATTATAAAATATTAACATAATTTTTAATATACAGATATAATACGTTTATTGATAATCTTATAACAGTTATTGTGTAGGTATCAGACATTTTAACGAAAACACAGCATCAATACATGCCTAAGCCTAGTTAGTAGTTTCACACATCCACTCAGAATCTTAATAATTTATTATAGTATATACGATATACCTGCAGTAGGTATACCAATGTCAGTATACCAGTATATTTAATATACTTAATAGTTAATATGAATCTATTCATAATCTTACCGTTAACTAGAGTCTAGAATGATGTCTATTGTCTACTCCATACGCTGACAAGGTCGGCCGCGCTTTCAAATGACAAATGGAAGAATAATTTTTCACTGTGGTATTAGATCTAATTTGTCATGGGCATTTATATTTATTATTGATAATATACGTTTATATTTAATTTGTATTATTAGTCTGTGCCTATACTCTATAGTATATAATATTATAATATTATGTACCGTCGACCGTTAATATTGAGTATTAATAATAATACTAGCAGAGACGGCTATAATAGCACTGTTATAAAATAGCTACTCTCAATAACAATGAAATACGAATAATAATAATTAATATAACTATAAATTAGTAACAACACAAAATAGTGTAGATACTGTGTATCTGTGAAGAATGTAGACAATAATTTATTAAAATGTAGTTTGATAAAAAAAACCATTAAAATATAAAAAGAAATGTAGAGCTATAAAATTATATAAAATGTTATAAGGGTTTAATTTGGTTCTACACTACAACACATTTCAATTTTCGTACTACACGAGGTTTACACAATTTTAGATACTGTTATTATAGGTACTATAATGCATTTTTACATTATGTGTTCAAAAACCATAATAATGTAATTTAATATAATATTGGTAGCAATGTTCCATAATTTATTGTTGGCTGTTGAGTTACTTTATGGGTACCTACATACATGATATTATTTTAGATCGGCTTTGGTGGCAGAAAAACACGACGATTTTTATAATAATAGTGTTAACTATAATTATTGTTATAAACACTTTATTATAGCGTATTTCTTAGTATACAAATTAATTTTTTATAAAAAGTAGATACCTACACCTAATAACTATATTGTATATATTATATAAATATAATATGTACTTACTGTCATTACTTATTAGTTATTATCATTTGCTTGTGTTCTTGTAACCTACAGCAATTTATTTATTATAATTTATAATATATTTTCCTGGACAATATTTTAAAATATTTTATTCTATTGTATTTCAATGTACATATCCAAGCATTGGATATTGAATTTGAGTAATATAAATAAGCATTAATTTAAAAAAAAAAATCAAATTGATTATGTAAATAATATGTGTAACACACGGTTTGCCTAAAAAATAACCCCAAAAAATACCCCCAAAAAATAACTACGGAAAAAATAACCCTATAATGAAAAAAAAAAATTTAGGCCCGGCGAACAGCCAGGCCAATGTTTTTTGTAGGTTCCATTTTTTTTATCACTGATCTTTTTAAGCCCAGCGACTAGGGCCAATTCCTATTTCTAACATTCTTGCCCGGTCGTGGATGGCGGCCTTTATCTCCAGACAGATCGCCTGCCCGGAGAAAAATTCCGCGTCGCGACCGAGTTCGAACCAGCGACATTGCGCGTCACAACGTCGCTTTCGTCCACTCGGCCACTCCGTCCCACGAAGAAGAGCGATTAATACACATCTATTATCTAATAGGTAACGTAAATAGTCACATTTTTTCGATCACAGTAAATTTGTTTTTAAATGTCAATAATATAATAATTTAAAACAGTAATTTTTTTCTATCACGGTAAATTTGTCTTTAAAAGTTGATATATAAATAACAAAAATTATATATAATATTAATTAGTAGGTACCTATTTTAAAATCGTTTTCTTAAATTGAAGTAAATTTGGATGGTTTTTTTATTGATTTTTCTTTGAGAAGTTCTTCAAGAATACTTTTTGAAAGACCCGTTACAGCTTCGGAAAATAACTGCATAGTCGTAGATTTTGCTACTTTAGCTTGTGTTTTTAATATTCATCTTTTTTCCCGTTTGACCGTTTTCCCGATTATCTATACACCATCGCTGTTTCGGTTTTAGATAGTTATAACTGATAATTATTGATGAACATTATAATATTAAAAATATTAGGGGACGTATTTTAATTTAGTATAAAAGTAAAAATATTTAAATTTATATTACATAATATTCATGACTTCATATTTAATTATTTAAAAGGGAGAAGTAAGTGGATTTCGCTCTGCTGTACAGTAGGTTACAAGTGGGTCACTGTATAATGGATGGTATTAAATTTGAATTCAATGATATAATATCATTGTATAAGAAAAAAGATTCTGAGCGGAGACGGTATGTCAGTCTAGGTATAAGACATAATATTATATTAGGTACCTATAATAAATTCCAAATTAATCATATCATAATATTTATTAGGTACTTATAACGCGTTATACATCAACAAAAAACCGTGGTACTATCATAGATATATAATAGTATACTTTAGAAGTTTCAAGTACCCACGAATAATATTATACAATCACAACAAAATAACTAAAAGAGTTATCCTAGGTTTTTAATATGTAATTTCGTCCAAATTTGTACTTAAAATGACTATAAAAATAAACTGCGTAAATGTATTTTTTAGATTTTTTGGTAACAGAATTAATTACTTACGTGGAATCTTGTTTTAAATTTTCAATTCTTAGAT
>NC_042493.1:75010-98885 GCF_005508785.2 Acyrthosiphon pisum | reverse complement strand
TTTGAAAACTACTGGGAAATTTAAATTTTGACCTCCCCCAATGCACCAACGATATTCACTTTCCCATCGAACGAGATACTGAAGTCGAAAATCGAAGCATTTATTTTCGGACTACCTTATCGTGTACCCAGACACAAAAATAAAAAAAAAAATAAAAAATAAAATAAAAATAAAAAAAAAAAACACACATCATTGTAAAATCAATACATTCATCGTTTCACTCAGAATCTAAAATTGACAATTACCTAATATTTAATTAAAACATTAATAAAAATCATACTTTCGTATAACACAGAGGTACCTATTCAAACTATGCATCGCGGCAGTGACAAGGGAGCCGCGTCAAAGTACAGGAAACCAAAATTAATGTAGTTCAACTATAATTAATATAAATATTATTCATAATCATTAAAGCGATTATTATGGGAGCATTATAATGAAACACATTGCACGACTACCTATTTGAAGTTTTATTTCTAGTACTAAAAGCACTGTTATTATCACCGATATTAGATATAAATAATTTATATTAAATATTGTATTCGTATTGTTTCAATTCTTCATAATAATTTGGGCGCCGTAAAAATATTATGCGAACACACAAAGGAGCCACGGGATGAAAAAGTTTAAATACCTCTGGTACTAACTACTATAACACATTAGTAGAAACAACAATAACACTGTTTATTTGTTTGCCTATTGAAGTATATAATTTAAAATTAAAGATTTTGGTAACATTTTCTTAATCAAAGTGTTTTAAACCAATAGCATATTTTTATTATTCGAGATCACAGACATTTTTATTATTTTCATTATCATGTAAAAAAACAATTACCTATAATCAACGTACATTTTGAAAATCATAATTTTTGTAATTTAACGTAATTAGTGTTAGAATATTATTATAATTTGGCCGCGTGTTCGTTACGATAAAATGTAATATAGTAATATTATACCCTTAAGTTACCATTATTATTGGTTATCAGTTTATCACGACCGTCTATGATTTTTCGATATTCACAATAATATTCTGGTATCGGGGTACCGCCTTGCCGGGTAGTTGTTACCCAATTATTTGGTAAAATATTATTATTGTAGTTTTGACAGTTTTGTGAACATTGGGTATCTACCTATAAATGTAAAAGATTAAATCGTGTTCTGTTATGTTATACCTAGGTAATTTTAAAATCAAGTTATTTTCAAGAAATTTTTAAATACATGAACCAAAATTGTTGGACGTTCGTTGTCACGAAAACTAATAAGTACTTACGACTTACCTATATGTAAAATAGATCAGCCATCAGTGTAAATTTGTTTAAAATTGTATGAAAGAATATTTATCACAAAATATAATCAAGTTAACATAATTAATTCTATAATGCAAGGAGATACAAATTTGATTAAGACGTTAGACTACCGTTTTAAGTTAAATTACAATGAAATAAATTAATTTGTTTTGAATAATTTAGACGTGAGCGCTTTTAGGTACCTATTATATAAATGCTTATTATAAATTTATAAACTATTTAATTTTATGTTTTTATTGCATTATTAGGGGACAACAAATTTGGTAGCTTACATACTTATGTAAATAATATGTATTTTAGTATAAAAAGCACATTAATTATTAATTAGGTACGTTTTCGTTATAATTATCTGCAATTAACGTAATAGTTGATGCCCACAATAATTATCAGCGATTTATTTTCGTATTACTTTATTTGCTCGATGTGCCATAATATTTCGGGCCAGCACTGTAATTTATTACACTGTGTGAGCTGAATTGAAACTGCTTACGCGAGCCAATAAAGTGATGTAAAGCATATTAAAGTGATAAAAGCAACGCTCCGTAGGAGGGGCACATAATATTATTATGAATGTGGGAAAAAAAAGCCATGGAAAAATTATTTGCTGACTGCCTATTATTTAATTATAACACAGTTTGTAAGCATTTTTCATAATTCATACGCGACACTGAATAATGTTTATTTCACTATAGAACAATCGAATGCTAATGTGACGTGTGTCGGTATTAAATTAAAAACCTATAATAAAAAAATGGGCTCTTCAGGTTATAACGATTGTAATTGCATAATCAAACATTTTGATTCAGTCAAAATTATAATTTTTACTATTATTTCATATTTGATGTAAAAGTATATTACAAAAATTATAAAGAAATTAGCTACCTAGTCAATTGATTGTTTTTATTTTTATAAACAATTATTATTACAAATTACCCATTTCATTAAATATTATTTATTAAGTATTATTACTTATATTTACAAACAGAGTAGGAATAAGTTTGTGCAGTCAGAAACAAATCATTAAAAAAAACCCTGGTATAATATATCGGGCCGGAACTGTAACTTATTACACCATGTAAGCCGAATTGAAACTGATTACTCTATTAATGTGATATAAAGCATACGCACCATAGGTGATGCACATATTATTACGAATGTAGGAAAAAAAAGTCAAGAAAAAAGCCACGAGAAAATAATAATTATTATTTGGCTTTTTTTTCTGACTACCTATTGTTACACAGTCATTGTAAGCATTTACCTATCATAATGCATACGCGACACTGAATAATGTTTATTTCGCTATAGAACAATCGAATGCAAGTGTGACGTGTGTCTGTATTATAGCTCTACGTTAAATTAAATTAAAAACCTATTATAAATAAATGAGCTCTTCAGGTTATAACGATTGTAATTGCATTATTGAAAAATTACTATTAAAACTGTATAGATCAATTAGCAATAATAGAATGATGATGTAATTGACTTTTTAACTTAAAAAAACAAAAAGAATCGATTTATATATAAATAAAATGTATTCATAAATTATGTGTATTTAAAAAAATAAAATTGTAAAATTCATAACTTATTAATTAACTTGTGCGTATTGGTGGGTCCGTGAGAGGGGGGGGTGGTAAGTTAGTATGTACCACTTCTTATTTCTTAAGCTAGGATCATACAGCGAGTTGTGCGTCGAGTGAAGTGTTGAACGCCGAGCGGTAAGCGCGGTACGTCTGATTGTTATTGTGCGGCAAAGTTTGTATGCGCGTCTCTTCCCGACAATAATAATTGTCAATAATTGAAAATTATTATTGTCATTCTCTGTATCTCGTGCCAAAGGAAAATGGGCGCAGCGCGTTTTATCCAAACGACAAGCCGGGTCTAAGACAAACAATAAGAATATTAAATTGAATTAACAAATCCATAACAATGATATTGTATACTTTTTTCTTGATGTATATGAGATACCTATTAGCTACAACAATAATAATTGGATTCTATACGAATTACTGAATAGTATTAGTTAACTTATATTGCTTATTATTTTCGTCGTACTTATTGCACGAGAGACAAAATAATACAAAATGTACAACAAAAAAATTCTAATCATTTAATTTTGTCCATGGCTGCAGAGCATATTAAATAATAATATTATTATTATCAAACGTGCGGCAGTTTCACGTTTTTGATGCAAACAAACGCGCGTTTACAAATGTACACAAAATATACGCAATATAAAAACAGTTTGCGGCGAATGCTTCACACTATGGGGAAAAACGTGCGTTCGATCGAGTCCGATCATGATACTGGTTCAGTTTTATAACGCGCTTGATATCTAAAATAAAAATATAATACTTTATACTGACGTCATTCATAATATTATTTATACTATACTATTATTTCATAATGTGACGGGGAGTCCGAGGGGATATCGCGTTAAGATTGTAAAAGTATAATAATTAATAAAAATATACATTGTAATAATAAGGCAATAAGCATTTATATTATAAATTCGTTTGAATGTTTTTTAATCTCCATTCGTCGTTATAATATACTCCGCCGTCTTCATCAAATTGCATTGCACACCTAATAAATGAGTTGAGTAGGAAAAAAAAAATAACACATGGAAATATTAAATTACAACATTGAACAATGTATTATTATCTCCGTATAAAAACCAATACGGTTAGAATTGTTTGTATGCATAATTATGCAGCATTTTGTAGGACGATTAAAATTCTTTCTGTTTGCCTGTTCAATAAATATTTGACGTTTTGTACACTAGTGAATGATTTACCTAATACCTTATATGTGTTTACTATTTCCTATTTAGGAATATAATATAAGACTATACCTGGATAACCATTAACAATGATTCATTTAACGTAGGAAACTCATTATTCAAAAGGTATTCATATTTTGAAAATATTATTTTTTACATGATTTCAAGTTGTCAAAACAACTTTTTTGTTAAAAAAATAATATTTTCTTAAGTTACAACTTACAACATTAAGTTATAAATTTATCTTTAAAAAAAAAATAACATTTTTCTGCTTATTTGGATACGTAAAAATCGAATTTACAAAGACTAGTAAATATAAAATAATATTTAAGGTATAGATGATTTTAAGTTATCTCATAAGCTACTTGTTCTAAATTTGATTATTATGTATCAAATACTTAAAAAATTATTTTTCTTTGGAATAATAAAACTGTGTCGTCATTTAAAAAAGTAAAACATGCCTAAATTAATGATACAAAATAGTAAAAATATTTGTTCATGCCGTTTGGCTATGCCGCGTCCATATGAAAATATTTTCTTCAAAACCGCACGCATTGGTACTTATTTTTATAAATCTTAGATTCCGAGCGGACCGATGAAAATATCGATTTTTACAAAACATTGATTAGTGTTTTTTTTTATTTTTTCTGTCTGTGTACACGATAAGCAGTTGAAATGAAATTAATGTTGTGACTTGTCTAGATAAAAATGGCATTATGAAATTATCTATTATCTTGTCATCTTTTTATTTATCTTAGATGAAAACTTCATTTACCTATAGGCTATAAACATTTAGGTATCTAGATAATTTTTTATACATAGACATTTATTTAATATTATTGTATATTATACATGTTTACATTTTGTGTTCAAAAACCATTACAATTTAATTTAATATATTGATAGTCAATGTTCCATAATTTATTGTTGGCTGTTGGGTTAATTTATTAGAGGTACATGTATATATATAAATACATATATACATTGTTATTTCTGTTCGGCTTTGGTGGCAGAAAAAAAGTCGATATATACAATAATAGTATTAAATTATTATTGTTAAAAACATTTTATTTTAGCGTATATCTGCGTAAACAGTTTTATACAAATTCATCTTATACATAATATAATTTAAATACTATAATTAATGATAGTATATTATATAATAGTTATATTGCATATTATATGCATTTAATACTTTTTTTTCTATAGGTACGTATAATATTTTTTATATGCCGTGAAATTACCCATGCCATCAGACGAGACGGTAATCGGTAAAAAAGACCAAGGAAAAAAGAACACTGAAAAAAAGAACAATTTTTAAAAATATATAATTTGATTATCACAAAAAAAAAGTTATTGATATCAAATTATTATTATTTAACAAAATTAAATATTAATCATATCGTATCGTGTGTGCTACAGCAGTTAAGACATTTTCAATATCCTTTTTACCGTTTTTATAATCTTCACATAATGTTACAAGTCTAATTTGCATTTTTTCATAAATAGTATGATTTTTGTTTGTTCATTATCCACTTATAACATCTTAGGCCAACTTCGTTTCATCGGATCCAACTTCCAGGCGTATTTTATTGCCATGGGATGATTATTTGAAAATTATAATAAAAATATTAAAAAATAAGGTATGAGTAAATAAATAATTGATTTTTTTGGTATGATTTTTTTGGCATAATTCTGGTTTAGCAACCTATCGATTTTTCAAATTTTCTTTTGTATGTAAAAAAAAAGCCCTGAAAAACTTTGTTTTGAAGTTTTTGATAAAATACTTTAATTACTAAATTTTTTTCGTTACGCGCATTTTAAAAAAAAAATACCTAGAATTGAATATTACTCATTTTTTTTCAAAAAGTGTGGTTTTTAACGCTGATTTCGAAATTTTTTGAATTTTTTTGCGGAAACCAACGTCGGAGGCGCGTATGATGCACGTCCATGTAAAACGGCTCAAAAATACTTCAAAATATTTCGAAAATGTTACTATATTATATGGAAAATGCCAATATATATGTATTTGGTTAGTGTAAGTGTCTACACGGTTATTACTTATTAGTTTTTGAATTGCGCCAATCCCTAACCTGAGGTAGACTGGCATAGTGATTTATGTGGTGGGTGGGTCGAGGGTGGGTGTCACAGTGCTTGGCGCCCAATACGACAATACCCATAACTCACGTGTAAGTAATATGAAAGCATTGAACATAAAAAGTAAATACACACTAGTGTCCAGTTACGATACCCCGTCACCCCGATTACACAGATACAACAATATAAACCGTATAGCGACGCAGAAGAATAGAACTACTATAGTACTAAATTGTCTTATTCTGTGATGGTGCGATAAAATACAATGGATAAAATAATATATTTATTTTTGGATCGTGTTATGATGTTGCGTGCAGTAATGTCCAAGGCCGTTCGTTTGGTTACGGTCGACACGTCTATTGTGTATCAATAGTTTACAAATTGTATAGTATTTTCATTGCTCACTTGTCCAATAAATTGTATTCCGGTTATTCAGTTAGAGTTTTGTATTAAAAAATAAAAATAAAATTGTATAATGTTGTTGAGTCATGGCGTACAGCGTCTATAAATTATGTATAAACAAATTTAAATACCATACGATATTGTCGGTTAGAACAAAAGTTATTTAATTTGTCATGTTACCTATTCTACATTATTTACACTTTGTACACAGATTATCTGTAATGCAGAATGCTCACATCATCACATCGCATAATATTATTATCATCATTGTATTGTATTTTTGTTTAATTCTTCGAAAAGATAATGGGCCCCACTTGAAACGTTCAGACGAAAAGTACCGTATGTACCGTTACCGTCATCACTGTCACCAATCGCCATAGTGTGTGTAGTGTATGTGTGTAGTAACAGCGAGCGACACTGAAGGGTTTTTTCCAGGGATACAAACTGGGTACGTACACAAAATACGAGTTAAGAAGTCCCTCTCTGGATTTACGGTATTGAGAGGTTGTTGTTGTTGAGATTTTTGGTGCGCATGCACAAAATATGGACAAAGGCACGAAGTGAACCAAAGAATGCTAGGCGGCTTTATCAAAGGTTTTCAGTCATCCGAAAACTAGCTTGCTCTTCGGCGGAAGAGACCTTTTTCGGCCATACATCTTGTCTGGTGGCTTATCGAAACCTTACGTTTACGTTTAGATTTTTCCGTACGATATAGATCGTCTCTTTTGTTAGTGATGATGGCTGTTGAAGACTAATGTTAGGGCCACACGTTTCCCGCACCCGACCATCTGACCATAATTTATCAATCTATTATAATATTCAAATTTAGTCGTTAGTGCACGAATCTGTTGAATTTCAATACTCAGACTCAGTTCCGGATATTCCTTCAATCCCTGTACAGTTTAACAGTTGTATTAGACATTAGTTGTACCTATCATATTAGTAATATTATAAGGAAAAATAAATCTGTCTGTTTACGTCTCGACGAGAGATGATTGTGTTACGATAAGCATGTTGGTGACCAAATAAATTAGTCTGATAGTTATACCTACTTAAGGGGAATACAAAAAAATAATAATATCATTATGCGTGTGCCGACGTACACATAATATTGTATACTGTATACACCATTACAATATGTCGATAAGTCTTACACTCGACAATAATGTAGCGAGCTGTGACTGCCTGACCAACTAAAATATCTAAATCACATGATAATAATTATGTACGTAATCATATTATAATATACGCGCCGCGTAAATATAAATATATTTTTAATACGCGAGCGAGCACTCGCGTAACATTAATAATAATAATAATATCGATGGTACCGCACATACAGTAGGTACGTGTGTAGTAGTAGTAGTAGTGTAGTAGTTCGTCAATCCCGCGTATACAGCGCGTATAATATAATATCGAGCGTGTGACCATGAGCACCGTGCGTCAATAGATATATGACTACGTATATAAATAACTCTAAATATTATAATGTAGGATTTATGCTGTTATATTAAATAACACCACAAATATATAACAACAATAAATATAATATGTTAAACATCCGGTGTGTGACTATCTCACGCTAGGCCTAACCGCAGGTTGACCAAATACGGTTGTGCGAAGTATAGAAGGGACAAGGACTGACCCAACGAGGAACGCTGATGGACAAGTGTTCATCAGACGAGCAACCAGCCTCAATCAGAACAGTCACTAAAGCTAAATACTTAGTCACAACTCACTAACTTACCGTTTAACTATAAATTATTTGGACTTGGAGAACATTTTAATAGACATAATTATTATATTTGAGTATTAATAAATACAAATATTTCTATCATCTTCGAGGCTTTATTCAAAATACTTCCATCAATTCAACTGTAGTAGCTGAGCACGTTACAATAATAATAGGAACAAAAATATAAATGCGTCGATCCGAGCGTTATATAATAATATTGGTCTTTCCAATAATTCGCTCACTGACGCAAAATGTCTCTGCAGTAGACAGTATAATATTATAATAGAATATTACCTACTATTATTATTTATTTATTATTATCTTTTTCAATAATTAATAATATTATATAATATTATATAACCAGGAAATTTGTGTTTATATTTTATATATATATGTTATGGCCACTGACAGGTAAAGTACGAAAGACGTAAATTCTATCGAATTCTATCAGTTCAAACAAGGTAGGTGAACTATTCATATCTATTGATAAAAAAAAACAATTTATTTTTATAAAACGTTTATTTACCCTGGTAATTTGTACATTAGTACTGAGTGGGTGTCGGGTGAATTACACACTCTGATAAAATATACCATAAATTAACAATTAATTATAATCAATAATAATCTAATTAATAACTTTTTTTTTAAAAATCATGATTTGGTTTTCGTTACCTACTGGAAATTAGAATGATTTTAATGATTAAAATAAATGATAAATTCAATTATTGTTCCATTTAAATTAAACTTGGCATAAAATATTTTTACCTAAGTATTAAACACTAAGGTCTAAAATTACGAAATCTGAAAATAATATGGTTTTTGAATATATTAATTATAATTATAAATTAGTTTGTGTCACGTTCGCGTACACAACAGTTAGTACAATAGTTGCCGTCAGGTAATTTAAACTATATTAAAAAATTTGAGAGCCGAATGGCAATCGCGAAGTCGGTTGCATTAAATTATCTGCCGACGACTATAATAAAGGTCTTACGAGTATCGAGTTACGACTCCGTGATATATACAATTAAGTGCAGAATATAATAATTTAAAAAAATAATGTAAATAATAATAAATAAAATTATTTTTAATTATATTTTATTTTTTTTACAGGAAATTAAATGCGTGTGTAACTGTGATATAGATTGTAGGTTACTATAATGGTTTGCCATCTGATTGATCGCGCTGAAGCAAGTAATTAGTGCGTCTACGTTCATTTTTATATTAGTCCCGTCATCATTTTCTTGTCGGCAACCGCGCGTGTCAATTAAAATGAACAAGCCTTACGTGTCCTTCTCTTTTTACGCATCGTACGCGAATAAATCTAATCTCCGCGATGAACATATTATTATGTAAACGTTTACATTTATAATAAGCATTTTTGTCGTTTGTCAGATGTCGTTTAAAAAAACATTCAACAGAGTAACCTATTATCTAGTTACGAATGAATAAAACGTAATACTTAATCCACAGCACAATAGCACATCGGCTAATGTTGAGCAGCTTTAGCTGGATAATATACAAATGTATTATACATATTATTTAAGGGTGTATTATATTATTTACATAATCACTAATCATTCTTTTAGACATAAACCATTTACCATACCAAGGAGATGTAGCGAGCTGTAACTACCCATCTAAATACTAAATACCTGTCTAATAACATAATAATATGTACGTAATCATATATTATACGCGCCGCGTAAATATAAATATAATTGTAATACACGAACGAGAGCCTGGCTATGGCATTGAGAATCATTTAGGCAATTTCTAATCTCGTTGTCGCCACCCTAGATCTATGTGTAAATGATTATTAGTGTGTGGGCTCTTGCATGCGCTCGCAGACGCATGTGAGAATATAATATTGTGATCATGACAAAATGTTTATTTTGCTTTCAAACGTACGATTCTAATTATTCCAAGAATACGTCGCAACGATTACCTCGATTTGCATTCTGAGAAAATATTATTTTTTTCCACAACATGTGCGTCGTATGAAGGATCGAGGCACATTTTAGATTCTGAGTGGAACGATGAATGTATTGATTTTACAATGTGTTTTTTTTTAATTTTTTAATTTAAAATTAAAAAATTTTTTTTTGTGCCTGTCATCACCTTTTACGACAGAAAAGTACTTGGATTTTCTTCAACAGTATCTTTTTTGATAGGAAAGTGAATATAGTCGCTACTTTGGGGGGTCAAAAGTAAAAATTTCTCAGTAGTTTTCAAAAGCGCCGTGAAAAACAAAAGAAAAATTAAGGAAAAACGGGAATTTTTACGCAAAATCTGTTTTCGAGAAAATCGATTTTGGTTTTTGGTGCAACTTTTAAACATATGACTGTAGGTACATGCAATATTTACTGAATGTTTATGTTAGCATTTTCTATACACCCTGCAGCCTTTTTAAAATATTTTGATTTAATTTGACCAGTTAAGGGACATTTTCAGTTTCCAATTTTTTTAGTTTTTTATTCTATAAATATCAATACAATTTTATTTGTTGGGTACAAAAGCTTGAACATTTAATAGAAGGCTTCTAATATATTGTTTAAAAGACAGATGAAAAATGTTAAAAATCCATTGTCACAATTTTTTTTTATAAGCATTTAAAGTTCAAATGATGAAAAAATACGTAAAAAATGACAAACATTTCAAAATTATTTTGAATTAGAAATTCATGAAAAGTTTTTTTTTAAATCTAAGATTTTAAAATGTAATACAAGATTCCTCATAAGTTTGTCCACCTTTTTCAAAAAAAAAATGTTTACAAGCAAGTCAAATTAAATTTTTATGATTTTTTGAAATTCAAATTTTTACAACATTCGATTTTCACTCGATATCTTATTTTGTTGTAATTAAAATACGAATGACTGTATAGATACTTGAAAATTTCACTGAATGTTTATATTTTCATTTTCTATACACCATACAGTTAAAAATACATAGGCACAATTTTTTTGTAAAAGTTAATTTATTTAATAATAATAGTATCGATGGTACCGCGTTTACAGTACGTGTGTAGTAGTATACAGCGTATAATATCGAGCGCGTGACCATGAGCGGCGTGCGTCAATATATATAAGACTACGTATATAAATAACTTTTATTATGCCGTGTAGAAATTGTGCTGTTATATAAAATAACACCACATATCCTCAATAACAATAAATATATGCGTTAGACAATCATCTTCGTGGTTTATTTCAAAACACTCCCATCAATTCAACTAGAACTAGTTGAGAACGTTACAGAGACACCACGACTAGGTTGACCAGGTCGTCTCCCAAAAATGTGTTTTTTTTAATGTTAAATTTATTTTTTTTTTTTTTATCAAGTTTATAAAATATGTGTTATTTTCCGACGAGTGCGTGGTTTGTCATAATTTCGTTATTTTAAATTGCTGTTTTGGAAAAATAAAATAAAAAAGCCTGAACTATTATTTATTTATGGAATGATGATAATATTATTTGAAACGTAATTTACGTAATTTTTCGATAAAAGTTTATAGGTATAACCGGACGCGGTGTTTTTACGTGGATTATATTTTAAACGTGATTACTATAATCATATAATCATATACTATTATCATAATATCATCCGATCATTAGCGATAATTACACCTTAGTCCTTACACATACCACAACTCACCACTTTACACCTAAGTTACATTTTTGGCTTTTGCAGCATACTTATCAGCATATTTTGTAGTTTTTTAGAACATATTTAAATTCTTACTTTGGTGTTTTTATTATCAATATTATTACTTATATTATTTTGTACTTATTTTAAAACACATTAAGTACCCGATATTGTTTAAATTTAATTCCATAAAATTATTGTCAATCCAGAATTTTACTTTTCATATTTTCATCAAATTATGATTTATTTAAAACAATGACACGGTAACATAATGGGTAACATATTACAAAATTTCGCGTTTATTTCCAAATTAAGCAAACTGTTATTTTATGAATATATTAATAACAAATTAAGGTCCTAATGTGCTTAGAGCTATTATATATATCTGCGGTAAGCCATGGTTTATTTTTAAAGGATTGTAGTAATTATTATTAAAAATTTTTAAGTGTTAAATATTAATTAGTTTACTAATGATGTCAGTGATGCCACAAATTTCTGCATATTCTAATTTTTATAATAATTATTTGTGATTTGCTTCTTCACATATCCATAATCCATATTCAATAAATATTCCGTGAACTTTTATTTATTTCATATTTGGCATACAATTCGAGAGAAATAATATACAATATGTAATAATAACTGTTTGAATTTTATGCATCAGATATTTTTGAATGGAAAAACCTTATTGCACGGCAGTATGGCACACCTGTTTCTGATCGCGAAAATAAGTTAATAACGACGCACATATAATATTAAGACACATAAATATTATGATAACGATGTGTCAACGTAAGTCGTAGGTTCTTCATTATCTATAGTAATAATTTTTCCGAACAAAACTGCGATTAATTATATTTTAAACCACCTAGGTAACTACAACGATAAAACACGTGCTAGGACATTAATTTACTTCATGCAGTGCGCACTTGGTATAAGTTCACCAACTTCAAATAATGAAAGAATAGCCGAGTGTGTTGTAATGGTATAGTAACTCAAACAGCAGTCGATTAGATCGCTGAAAAATACTGATGATTGTGTGTGAGACGTGTGTATGTATTCTAAAAAAAAACTAGAAATAAAAATGGACACAAACTAAAATGGTAATAAGTGTTCGTGTTACTGTATAATACATATTTTGTAAAAGGTACACAATAAATATAACTCACGCATAAGCGCAACCCCCAAAACTTGTAATAGCTCCCTCAAAATAAATTATTCAATTCTTTCCTGAAATATTAACAAATCTTTAAAAATTAAACTGTATTTCTTATTATTTTTTTTTTTTTTTGGAATAGAATGTAAGTTCTAATTATTTAATTATCCTAATTATTTAATTTTTTAATTTTAATTTAAACTTTTTTTTTATATTGCCTTTGATAAATGTGGTAAATATCATAAGCTGTATGCTTGTATTCGTTTTAAGGAAACAATTTATGTCGGTATGATATAAATTATTTTGTATTTGGTAAGATTATTAGTTTACATATAATTGGACGGTGTTTGTGAAAAAGGGCACAAATTAGTTTTTAAAAATTAAATATCATACTTTTGTTTTGAAAATAATTTTAGGACGGATCGATTGGTGGCACTGATATTTGGCGCTATCTCATTCTCAATAATAATATCTATCGAGATAGCACAATAGATAGTACAATTATTGTACAGTATACCTATGCACTGAACATTGAGATACTTAATAGTGGAATAAAAATCCCCTGAAAAAATCTCTGACCCTAAGAAAAATAACTTTAAGACATAAAACGTTAAAATGTAATTAGTGTAATTATTACATTATTAATATTTAATTACAAATATATTATTATACTTATATAATATATATAATAAATAATATTCAAAAATTAACAATGATAGGTATTGCTTTGTTTCATATCACGATGTGAAATAACATATTATGTTAATAGTTCTTTTAAAAGATTACTGATTAGGTACATTCATTAACTAGGTATTTGTTTAATAATTATTTATTTTATTTGATGTATCGATCATTCAAAATATTTTTATTTTATAATCTTTTAAATATTGTATCTACCTATTCTATCTATATTAAGTAAAACTTGTAAAATTTACTTCTAATAATAATTATTATTATTTACAAATCGTTAAAATATTATTAGGAAACGTAATATTTTAATTCGGGGATATATTATAATATATAATAATATAAAGGTACCTATTAACCAAGACATATTATTGTAAATGTTTGAAAATTATAATATAAATATTAAAAAATAAGGCATAATTAAATACTTGAGTAAATAAATAATTGATTTTGCTTGTATGATTTTTTTTGATTTTTTTAAGTGAATATATATGGGGGTACTTTTCATGTAATGTCAGGTGGGGGCTATACAGTCCCCCAACATTTCAGCCTTAGTTGCGCCACTGAACTCGTGGAAACACAAAGATATAAAAGATTAATAAATTCACGACGCCTCAATAAAATATTACAATGGCCCGGCTGCCCAAACAAAATAAATATATATAATAAAATATGATAAATACATATAGCTTTTTGCGGCTTTGTCCTTATTATGGCTCAACAGTCAACAGTTTACAATTATAATAATAAAATAGCCATTTTGGCCTAACAATTAAATTAATAATAATAATTTGAGTCTTATAAAAAATAAAAAAAAAAAGAAAACTGACAATTTGTCAGACTGGGTAGCTGCTACAGTATTTAAATGAATATTAGAAATGCACACAGCTCATAATAAAATTATAAGTAGCGATTCACGTATACGTGTTATGTCGTGTTTATTAATGTTAGAATGTTAGAATGCAAGCACGGGATAAGCAGGGTATGCCGTATGCGACATCAGCGGAAGACATAAGCGCCAAAATGAGATAACAAAAACAAATCGTATCGTACAAAAGTGCCAAAATCAGTGCCGCAACTACACATTACAGGGCTGATGTGCAAATCTTAATTTGGGGCCTAAATTTTCAAAAAAATATGTTAGCTGGCACTTATATAATGGAGGTAGTATAGTGAATATTTGATTTTACTGTCTTAAAATGTTTTGTAGATGTCTTATTAATAGTTTTTCACATTATTAGGTATAGTGCTTACAGTGGTTAGTCGTCGGATCACGTAGACGGTAGACCACGGACCCGCATTATTCTCTGTTATTTCGGTTCTAAAGGTATGATATTTGATTACAATTTATTATAAATATCTAATAATACGATCAGATTGTTTTTTACTAAATTTTCCACAGCCACAGCTTTACAATTAATTTTAACACATCGATTTGGGGACCTATATCAGAATGCACCCCTTACACACTCAGTAGTTGTGGCACTGGCCAAAATCCTACGTACTTACCAGGTCCTGTGTGCCACGGTTTAAGATATTAAATAACAGATACTAAATTTAGAGCTATATCGTTTAAAAACGTTAATTTTGACATCGACAAATTTTTTATCTGATTACGATCATGTGCATGTGAGCAGTTTGTGTTATAATAGTTATAACATAATATGTATATTGTTAGTACATATTGTTAGTAATTTTTTTATAAATTCGCAATCAACTGATTTATTAAATTTATATTTATTTGTACACATATTATAATTTATTATTGACATTTTTTTATAAAAACGCAATAAACCAATTCATTAAATTTATATTAATTACTTTGTATACATATTATAATTTATTATTGACATTTTTTTTTATTATAAAATTATATTTATATGTATATTATAGTGATTTTTAAATAACTATTTACATAATAATATATTCATTTTGACGCAAATGATGTGTAATTTTTGTACCTTTGGCGCTTATTTCATACAGCCGGTGACATAAGCCCACGCCTAGGGCGGCATTTTAAAAACACTGATGATATACTATTAAAATTTGATTTTGCCTAGTGCACTATTTTCGATTGAGCTGGCCTTGAATTAGAATATAATAAAATAATTGTGATATGCTCAAGCACAAATAATATAAAAATGTGGGCAAGTGCAGGGTACCGATCTGCTGTACATTTAGGAGTTAGGACTAAGGTGTAGTGTGGGTCACTGTATAATATATGTGTTAAATAAATTTGAATTCAATGATATTATATATTTTTATATGAAGAACGATTTTGATAGATGACGGTCGCTTTTACAACAAAGCATTTTTGATATATTATTATATATTTTTTTACTATTAATACAGTAGAATGAATTAATTGTTGGCAAAAACATTGCATTTAAGATGTCATTGTGTGTATAGAATGTAATAATATAATTAAAAAGTATCAAGTACCCACGAATATTATTTTTGAATTATATCATCGTTTAAATATTGTGTCCTAGTGTCCTAATTCGTAGGTGGCAGGCGCCATTAGTATTATTATTATTATTTTAATTTTTATGTACACATTGTTTAGACAAATTGTGAACCCTGTATTGTTGAGCCAGAAAGGCTAAAATATTATTTATATATTTATATAGTTTTGCGTCGATAATAAACACATGACTTTGAGTTAGGTACCTTTTTAACCATGGTTAGGTTAGGGTATGTGTATGTGTATGTAAGCTTATAAGTAATGCATTACTTATAAGTTTACATATACATATGACATACAGAGAGCGAGAGAAAACAAATGGTGCTCTGACATCCTCTTAAAGGAGCACACAACACAAAAAATAAGTTTTTTTATTTGAAAGAATGTTAAATTCTAAGGATAATGGTATAGGTTTTACGTTTCTACTCGCATTATTCAATAAGTTATGAGCAATTAAAAAAAGACGAGTGACGTCATTGGGCCCTACTCATTGTAATTGCCTATCTTATACGTGTAAAAGTTCCTCGCTTCTCACAACGATTTACCCTCCTAAACATTTTATTTTTGCAATTTAATTTACTTATAAATGTGTGGTTTTATGTGTTTAATACGACCCAAGAATCAGAATTTCTATATGGCGTTTAGTTTTTTTTAAATATTAAAAATCTTAAAAGAGACATTTGGTTAAACGGCACGTCATGGCGAGCGTCGCGCGGCGTTCGAACAACCGGTCCGCCGACCGCCATGACGTTAATATTACGACATAATATTTTCATTGTAGGTAATAAAAATTATCTGATGTATACCTATGTCTGCTAAGCAGTAAACAGTAAGTAGGAAATGAAAGTGCTTCTACTATACGAAAATATACAAGTTATCGTGTTTTTTTTTTATTAAACAAACTATATCCATGGCATCTGTGTCCATATTTCAATTTTAGACTTTAGTACAATTCATTTATTCATTTGGCATAGGTAGGTATTTTTTTATATAATATTTCTATTTTATTTTATGGCATTGAAACGCCTTGTGTGGTTGCATTGTTCCCATAGGCGCCAATAGGGAAATTCAATGGGGGGGGGGGGGTAGCCTTTAGCCCTACCATTTTTTAACTAAAAATTATATAGTTGAGACTTTGTCCAATGCCTTTAAATGATCCAAAATAATCATTGAATTATTATTATTAGTTATAATCTCTAACAGCTGTAATAAAAACTTAATTAAATTTAAAAAATCACAACCATATTTACAAAATTAAATTAATTCTTCTTTTAGAGTATTCGCAAAATCATTTAAGACCAATCTACATTAATATTTATGTCTTTTTCTATACTAAGTAAGCCCAAACTACTAAAACCATCTTGTAACATTGTAGATCTAATTCAAATTTTTAATCTTCGCATTGCAGAAAATGATCTTTCGCATGTAGCAGAATTAATTGGTAACGTTACCTATTGCTATATTGAATAATTTAGAATAATTTGTAAAAACTTATTTACCATTCAATGATTTTAAATAATTTGTTACTATATCTAAATCAATATTATTTTTTAAAACATTCTTTATTACCATTATTTCTGACCTTACATATTGTACTAAATAAATCCTTAAAAATATGAAATACATTCATCATTAAAATTACGTTATCATTAAATACGTAAGCAAAGTGTAATAATGTTTGATTCACAATAACTTTTCACTCGGACGTCGGACAGACGCGCGATACGTAGGTACGATTTCAATGATACAGACGTCGGGCATAGAACAACAATTAATATACGTTTTGTGTAAAATTAATATAAAAATTATAACTAAACTAAGTGAGTAGTGCCAATTTGATATCTATTGTCTACATTATCGTGCTAAACATATACATAAAACTTAAACTATTAATATTATTTCCGATAATAGTAATAGGTTTATCGTTTATGCAATTATATATAAACTGTACAAAACGTTCAAAATCTCTGAACAATTTTTATAAAATACGAGTATACCCTTGTTTTTTTTAAAGTATTTTTTTTGAATTTATTTTTATGTATTATGCACCTATTTTAATTTTTTTCTTTACAAAAATTACATTAATACGATAATAATACCGGGTGGGCTTGAATTGACATTTGGGGGGCTTAGCCCACCTCCCCAAGCTCCACCCTATTTGCGCCTATGAATTTGTGCCAAAGTGGTTGAAACGCCACATTTCAACCACCCGCGTTTCAACCGCTATGTTTGGTGCTATCAGTATAAAAGGAGTCTGACGGACGAGTTCGTCTATCCGACAGGTTTTTACAAATAGTACTCAGTACTTGATACGAATATAATATAATTCATTGCCTACTACAGTGTATGTATTATTATATCTTAACAGGTATATACCAGGTAGTAGGATGGCGAAGTAAAAATATAAAAACACAACTGAACCACATACAATTGGAAATTAGGTGACAAATATTAAAAAATAACAAAATCTTTAAACAACTATTCGCTACACTGAGACAAACTAAACGAAACGAATCGATATTTTGTAGAAACGAAATGTTACCGTTTGGTTTAAGTGCTCTTTACGCTTTACCCTACCTATAATATACATAATATTATACATAATATTATTATTAGACTTATTGTATGACTGTATGAATAACAAAATTAAATTGTTTTAATGTAAATTTTTGTTCACGTTCGTATTTAATATATCAAGTTGAAAGTTGTGATAGATGAAGATAATATTTTAATGGTCACCGCAGTGAAATAATTTATGTGTTTTAAATTTTAAATAGCAGGTGATTATATTATAGACATTTATACAAGTGGACAACAATTATGCGAACACGATAATGTTTCTATAAATACAAACGTGTGTTGCCGTATCGAATATTGTGTAACCGATTCAATTTTATATTTCATTAATTATTGTAACTTGTAGGAAAAACCTAATGTTGCCGTCGGTGGTCGGTCTGGCATAGTATCATTACAATTAAATTATATCATATAGCATTGATTAAATATACACATATTTAATCAATGATCATTGTACGATAAATAATATTATAATAGTGATAATAATAATATGACGAATAATGTTGTGCCGACTTACATGCAAGTAAACGATAGAAGGAAAAAACATTATTTCTTTATTATTTAGTAATATGGACTTTTGACAATATTCATACAAAATATAATATTAATAAGAGTACTTATAAGTTATAACACATCACTGTCCAACAAAATTAACAATTCATTATTAACTATTTCAAGTAAGTACTAATGATAGTATTGATATTTGTTATTTTGCATCAAACTTTTTACTTCTGAGAATATTAATAGCGATTATAAACTGATTGGCGATACGAGTAATGTTAGCGAGTAAATATAAAAATTGTAATAATTCGGCAGAAATATTAGATCGTTCGACGGAAAAGTAGGACATTTCAAGTATCATATTATAATATTATTAATATTCGTCGATAATCTATATTATATAGGTATTTCACACGGCAACATATCACGTATATTAACCGTAATCGGCTAATCGCTATTCGCTAATCTGGGTTCTAATAACCATACGCAACGAAAACGTTAATTAATAACTATTTGATTACGTACATTATTTCATATCATAATTCTTTTCATTTTGCCGTAAACGTCTGGACGAGTACGTCGATCGTAGAGTACGAAATTAACGATGATGAGTATAAATTATTATAATTTTTTATCCACCTATTATTTGCTAGAATCTTGAGGGCGGTATTCGTAGTAAAAACATCTATTTTATACAAAAATTAAGTTTTATATTTTTATAATATATTATATTATATTATGATTACATTTTAAATTAAATATACCTACTCTTATATCCGTTTATATGGTATGATTAAAATAGAAAAAGATTAAACGTTGTCCTTTAATTTTAAAAATTAACCATAAATAATAAAGTTCTAATTTTAGTTAATAATTTACTTTAATTATGTGTGAATTGTGTGGATTATCTTTTTGTTCTTTAGAAAAAATACCCCCCCCCAAAAAAAAAAAAAAAAAATTAGTTCTAGTTTCGCGCCTGTGTAGGTATGTATAATACAATATTATAAGTATACACCTGAATTGTAACGGGCTCTGGCCTTCAACCATAATTATTAATTTATGTAGATAAAGTAATCATATTACTTTGGCAATGCTATCCGAATAATTTCATTATAGAGTATAGACTAAAGCCACAATATTGTAACAACTAAACAACCGGTGACGCCGAAAGCGTATTTTTTATGGGGCGATTCGCCCCAGTGTTTGCTTTGTGATAGTTGAATTTACCTTATAATCACGTGGGTGGTAGGTAGTGGCGGTAACTAATTTTTATACTTTGCCCCACCAAATGAAAAACAAGTCGGCGCCACTGTAAACAACCAACATAATAGTTCTATCCCATTATCAAGAAAAAACTTGGTCTTTTGGAGCACAATATTATTAATGTGTACACCTGACCTATTTTTATTATAGCGTGCTGTCACGTCGATTGTCTGGACCATTAAGGCACCACTGTACTTCCATACCAAAGTTAACTACTATCAATAACAAATAAAAACAGAATAAAATAAATACATTTAACTTAAGGAGCTTAAAAAACTTAAATGTAGATATGTAAGGGGAATAGTAAGTTCTTACACGAGAGTATCAGGTAACAAATTACATACGTTAGTTCCTACGCGGACATAATTATGTAAGTTCCCACACGGTAAAAACCAGGTACGTAGCTCCTACACGGCGGAAAAGGTTAAATATGTATATACGAATTTAAAAAAATATATGATGATTAAAAAATACAATAAAAATCGCATAATGCGAAATTGTATATTTTATGAGGTTTTTTTCTATAACTTAAAAATTTAACATAATCGTATTGATTAATTTTGTTCGTTGTATAATCTGAATTTTTTCATTTATGCCACAGCACTAACAGGCGTATCGTTTTAATAATAATATTCTCTGTAGCCAAATTTCATCAAAATCGGTCCAGCCGTTCAGCCGTTTACATTCATTTCTATACAATATTATCAATATAATATGAATAATACGATTTCTTATTGACATTTTATACGCTGGTATAGCTAACTAATATACATTCAAATATACTTAATTTAAAACAAAACGTATACGAAATTACAGGAAAATACGACAAGCTACAAGCTGATAATAGTATCCCGATTCGACGTTGGGCGTAAGATTAAATATCTTATTATTTATATTTTTTGACATAAACAAATATTTACGACTTTGATTATCATTTTGTAAATTACGTACTATACTGTTGTACGCCGCGATAAATATTGTTTCGTTAAATTTGTATTGCGATGCCTTCATCTTGCGTTCAAATGTTCAATATTACTTGCAAGAAATTGCCGTGCGTTAAATAATTTACGATGAAATGACGAAACATCTTTATGCAGAGTAATATGCATTTTAATTTTTTTACCATCATAACTCTTAATAATACCTTACTCTGTTTTATTAAATATACAATTTAATAGTTTGGTATCGGTTGTCACGCGATGTGGTCATGCGATTTCAGCACTTAATCACAGAAATATCAAATAACGAATGAAAACATAGTAAACTGTTATATAAATGTCATTGTTCCAATGATCGATATCACTAATTTACTCGTACTTTGTAATAAATTGATTGTGAATTATTTTTACTTTGTTCACGTTCAGTTCCAAAGATTTTGTTTTATTTTTAATTTTATAGTGTTACCGATTCGTTGTTATTGATGAGGAATTGAATAGCTTGTTGAACATCTTAAAGATTTAAACAATTTAACTTGAGTAAAGGTCCCCCACTCCCACACACTGGTAAAATGAGTTTGGACACAATTTATTTACCGCCACCACCACTGCGTAGTACTTTGTGTCGTGTACACTGCGTAGGTACCACCTTTGAGGTGGGTTCTCATTACATTATGACTCTGTCATGTAGATTTGAAAGTATTTCACTTCATAAGTAACGTAACTCACAATTCGTTACTTAGATAATTTAGGTAATTTATTACGTAGGTATTAAAATATAATATGGAACACGACACGGAGTAACGTGAACCCGACTTTATAGTTTATACTATAAACGACGTAAATCCGGACATCCGGTATATAAACAAGGTACATGGCCACATGGTCAATTATTGGCATAATATTACATATTAAAATATAATAATATAAAGAAAAGTGTTGTTCATGTTAACAGCGGATTTTTAATATACGTACAACCAGCGGCGTAGATACGATTTTTTTCTGGAGGGGGGGGGTTAAAATATATTTATGATATATTAATTAAAGAAACCCCTTACACCCCCCCTCCCCCCCGTAACTACACCACTGCGTACAACGTATTACTGTTTGGTTGTTAATACGAATGCGTAGCCAGTGCCACCCGTCCGTTCAGGATTTTTTTCAATGATTTTTTCTGACTGCACAAACTTATTCCCACTCTGTTTGTAAATATAAGAAATAATAGGTACTTACTAAATAATATTTACTTGAAATGGGTAATTTGTAATAATAATTGTTTATAAAAATAAAAACAATCAATTGACTAGGTACCTAATTTCTTCATAATTTTTGTAATATACTTTTACATTAAATATGAAATAAGAGTAAAAAATATAATAATTTTGACTGAATCAAAATGCGTCTAGACCACTACAACTTTTACAAAGAAAAATTGTTAGTATATGTTTAAGTAAAAATACTTTAATTGGTTTAACTTAAGACAACTTTAAGATATTAGATGTGTTACCATTTGAGTCTGTATTTAAAAAAATAACTATTGTATATATAATTAAAAACTTTGAATCCCTTCTGGATATGAATAAGGTTATTAAAAGAGAAAATAGGGCATTTGATGTCAGAATAGAGTATTTTAGACAAGCGTTTGGTCAAAAATTCATAGATTATCTAGGTCCAAAAACTACAACTCAACGCCAGTAAATATAAAAAAGGACATATTCTATACAGAAGGCAATCGTATAACTATAGAAATGAAAAAGAAATTCAAATTTGGTCGTTTTTAATACTTGAAAGATTTCAGATTATATTTAACTGTTGTACCTAATTTAAATTTAGTTTATAAGTATTCTAATTGTATAGATTGATTATTCAGTTATTGTCCGCTTTTCTTATTTATAATTAAACTGTTCATATTAATCATTATATTATATAACTGTCTACCACCACTACAAGCATGTGCTTAAAGGTGGTAGATATTTTTTTTGTTTAAAAAAAAATAGTATAATTATTATTAGGGCTAGGAACTAGCACCGGATTTTGTAGCATTTACATTTTCTTTCATAGTGCTACAGGACATAGCTAATCAAAAACAAAATTCGATTCATTCATCACAGAATTCAAATATGCAATATTTAAATATAGGACGTTCTATTTTGGCCGTTTTTTGCCTTTTTCAGTATTTTAAGGTTCAGAGTAAAAACTGTTTCTTGTTTTATTATTAAAAAATAAAAACAAATTGGAATCAAATGTATTCAATTCTATTTAACAAAATTATCTATGAGGTTAGGTTCACACACATTGCAGCGGTGTCGTTAAATTATATTGTCTTG
>NC_042493.1:69053-74960 GCF_005508785.2 Acyrthosiphon pisum | reverse complement strand
GTTCTTACTCGTAATTTTTTTTTCCTATTGAGTTTATGAATATTTTAATATAATCAATAATGTCCTGTAAACGGGTCTAAATTAATAAGCAGAGATCCACAAAGTGTATTAGTGGTGGAAAGAGGCATACATTTTTAATATAAATTATTAAATAATAATATTATATTCAATATTAATATACTTAATATAGGCTGGTTCTTACGATCTCCGGTTAAAGTTAACCGACACTTAACCGGCGGAATTCTGCCGGTAATAAAATCTGTTATCATCCGGTTAGCGTTAACCGACACTTTACCGGACATTGTAAGAACGGCCCTTAGTATAAATTCAATGCTTTGATCAGTGCTCGAAATGGCAAAATAAAAGTAGAGATATGATGAGTGTCAAGTGACACAATATTTACCGCCACCGTTGTAATACAAAAATATTCGCCACCTCTGCAGTGTGTACTGTGTACCTTTAAAAAATACGTCTACATCATTACATCAACACCATAGCGTAGACAACAAACTGCTGATTACGAAAATATCATTAGTGAAATAGATAGTGATCATTAGATTATAAGTTCTAATTTAAATAATATATCACTCAAGTTATAAAACTGTTCTCCTATATATGTATTTTTTAAATAAATTCATTGCTTAAAAATAAAGTAATGTACATTTTTTTTTATAAATTACAATAATTTTTGAGGTATATGAAAAAAACGAAAATACGCCCTCTCAAATGAAATTTCAACCCTCTTGAGGCGCGTCTTAGGGTTATACTATATAAATATTATTTTTTTATAGTTGTTTCAAATTTTATGGTGGCGCAGTTAATATTTTGATCTTTATTTTTAAGGACCACCCTAGTGAGCATAATATTATATTATGTTCGTTTGCTCGATAGCCTTATTGCCCTTATTAATAACTATATAATATATAAACAATATTTTTTACATTTAATATAAATATTACATTAAGTATGTATACACATTACTTTATAGTACGTATACTTTATAGTTTATACACTATATTTATTTATAAAGTTTTTTTTTAATATTATAATGGCTTCAATTCCACAAATTACACGTAATCAAATTTATGAATATATTATGCACACAATGGGAAGTATTCATTTTCAAATGTTTATATTTGAATATTTGAGAAAACAAATATTTAAACTATAAATAATTGTAAAATATATATTAAAACGTTTCACATTTGCCTTAATTAATTTTCTCGTTTTTTTCTAAGTAGGTATACAAATACGTCTGTATATAGTAATAAATTATAATGTAAGTAGTGTTTAAAACAGTAGTATTTTAAAATACTTCTGTGAAAATTAGAATTTTGGCTTAACTATTTTCATTTTTGAACCATTGAGCCGACGCTCGACGCACGATGTCTCGTGTGGCTCAAAGCATCGGCACGACGAACAATGTAAATCGAAAAACTTGCGTATAATAATATTATGTTTTATTATTATGATCAATCGCGGTTGCATCGCCGGCCGACGCAATAAGACATTTATCAAACCAAAACGTATAAATAGATTCTGTCCAAGAAACCAAGTCATATTGTCATAATCACAATTATTCACTGCACTGCAGACTGCAGTCAATATTATTTTTATCGCAGTTGGACACAAACGAAACGTCAGTAAAGCCGGGGTTACACGGCGGGTGGATTTACCCCGCGCAACACCGCTCAACACGAATCATACGGCGCCTGTCAACTGTACCACCTTTTCCATCGCGTTTAATAATATTATTATTATTATTTATGCTCTGCAGCCATGGCCTTATATTATTGGAATTTTTTGGCTGTACATTTTGCATTTTTTTGTCTCTCGTGCAATCAGTACGACAAAAATAATAATCAATAACAGTTAACTAATACCAATTCAGTGATCCGTATAGAATCGTATTGATCGTTTGATCTATAATTTATTTTTGTTTAATTACAATTATTACTGTTGTAGGTATCCATGTATCTTATATTCATCTAGAAAAAAATAAATCCATTCATTTAACAATTTCATTTTCTAAATTATATTATTTGTCTTAAAACTGACACGCTGTTATATTGGTTAAGATGCGCCGCGACAATTTTCCTTTAGCGCAAGATACAGAGACCGACAATATTGTGGCCGGGAAGAGCGTATACCGAAGTTTACCGCGCAATACGATTTACAATTTTAAAATACTCATAACTCGCCTTAAAATTAAATTTATTATAAAAAGCCTACGAGGTTGCCTAGATAATAATCTTGCCTTTAGATTTTGTAAGAGGTCAATTCACTCTAATTTTTGAACTAACGGAGCTACACGCGTTCTGCTTAGCGTAAAATTTGGTATGTTACGCTCTTGTAAGACGGATACAACACATGCGGATATCACGTCCTCTAACTACAATTATTTTTTACAATATTTGCCATCTGATACCCATAATAAGCCATAATGTTGAGTTTTTGTTTCCACTATATCTACATCAAAAAATATTATTGACATCGAAATAATAATTTAGATTAATTTTACACGGTTTCATTAATTTCACCGGTTCACCCATATAAAGTATAAACCAATATTGTTATTTTTTTCTTTAGATTTGGGGGCTCCCATTTCGTATCCGTGCCTATTTTATACATCGACAAATTTCGCTCTGAATTAAAAATAATTGAATTACAAATTTGATTTTCACGACAATAAATTAAATTATAGGTATTTGTTTTAAGTTTTGAATAATCACTTATCAAAATTATTCCCTACTAGATTTACTTTCAAGTTTCGTATAACAATTGTTTTATAAATATTATGAAATTAGAAACCATATTATTTATTATTTATGTATATTATTATTTATAGTTTTCATTATCAGATGATATTCATCATATAATATAATAATTTATTCGTACGATGATTTTTAGAATAACTGAGTATTAATTATTATACAGTGAAACTTTCGTATAACAATTTCCATTCAACAATATTTTCCGTTTATCGAAATATTTTTGAGAATAAAATCAAATTGGAACCAAATGTATTCAATTCTATTTAACAAAATTATCTATGAGGTTAGGTTCACACACATTGCAGCGGTGTCGTTAAATTATATTGTCTTGGCTTTATCGCCGCGGTCGTGATGAAATGTGTCCTGCAACGATTCACCACCACTGCCGCAATGTGTGGGGACCTTAAGAGGACGCCACACCCGCATTTGTTGTCTCCGTCTTACAAGTGCATAACATAGCACATTTACGCTCAGCAGAACACATGTAGCTTCGTCAGTTTAAAAATTAGAGTGAATTTATCTATTATGAAACTTGATGGTAAGTATGTTGGTTTTTTACGATAGTTCAATTTATTAGCAAGTTATACGTATACAATATACCGTAAATTAAAAATGCTCATAACTCACTTAAAAATTGAACTATCGTAAAAAACCCACATACAAACACGGATAATCTTCTTGCCGTCAAGTTTCATAATAGGTCGATTCACTATAATTGTTAAGCTAACGGCATAAAACGTGAACTGCTAAGCGTAAATTTGCTATGTTACGCGTTTGTAAGACGGAGACAACAAATGCGGGTGTAGCGTCCTCTTAATATGAATATTTTTTAATGCCCCATGACGCTTCGTAATATGGAAGTTTCACTGTACTATATTATAATAAATATTACTACCTATATATTATATTACATAAAATAGCACAACTCGGTGGTTCATACAGACGTGTAAATAGAAAAGATGGCATTTCATCATTTCAGTTTATTCTTTCAACAATATTATAAGTATCTATTAATTATTATTATTTTATTGTATAATGTTTTATTATTATTATTATTATTTATTATTATAACATCAGACCCTGACGCAGCTAAAATGAAACGTATAAAACACACACGGTTTACACCGAATACGGCGACAGTGTAAGCTAAATCGACGTATTTTATTTTCACAAATGTTTGTGTTGACAAATTATTCCTTGGTGAATATACGTGGCACTATATTATTATGCTTATAATGTTATAAATTTAAAATATTCTGTTTAACAACTGGGGATATAAATATATAATAATATTAATAATATAATAATATTTATATGCTAGGTAAAGATTCGACGCCGCGCCATGGCCAACAATACTATCTAAAATTAAACATTTTACATTTCTATATGGTAATTTTTTTTTTATATAAATATAATTCTAATAAATTTTATTGTTGTCAGTCGCTATTTTAATAGACGATGCACTTTTGTACAATATTATTGTATGGGTACAATTAACTTTTCGTAGATCGTAAAGTACGAGTAAATTATCATGGTTTGTTTTTCAAAATAGTACGTCCTATTTAAATTAAAGTTTTCTTATTATAGACTCGTGTATTTGGCAAATATGACATAATATACGAATACACGAATAATCGTCAAATTAGACGAATAGTGAAGACTTTACTTTACTGTAAAGTAGACCATCGCCACTATTCGTGCAGTTTACGAATATAATATTATAATTTATAATATAGCTTTAATTTTATATTAATTTAATATTATATTTCCTTGACTCTTGTCACTTAATTTAACCGTCAATCCGCGAGAAGGTGACGAATACCAAATACCGAATATTTGTACCCACATGGCTACTTTGTTTCCAGATGTCGAGTATCAACGAATAGGCGAATAGGTACACACGAGACGTGGGAACTTGACTTTATTTAAATATAGGACGTTCTATTTTGGCCGTTTTTTGCCTTTTTCAGTATTTTAAGGTTCAGAGTAAAAACTGTTTCTTGTTTTATTATTAAAAAATAAAAACAAAGTATATTTTAAATATTATGTACAATATTTAAGATAATGTTATTAAATTCCTATTTAGTAGTATTTACTTATGATAAGGTTTTGTATTTAGTTGGTAATTACTAATTAAGAATATAAACTGTAACAATTTCTAGTGAGTTTGAACGTGTAAACAGGTCGATTTGGTTAGTAAATTCATCAATTATTATTTTTGAAAAAATACACTGTAGTGTACTAGTGTATGTTTATCATAATATTACGTACTCATAACTGTGTACACTTATTTTTTTCGATACTTTGATAGTTTGATAGGTAGTAAAATATTTTGAACCTGTGTATTGATAAATGATACCAATGGTTACAATAATGTTACAATATACAGACTGGGTAAAATCTGTAAATAATAAATAATAATCATGATACCATACAATCGTATGGTATTTTATTAAAATAAATAAATATAATGATGTACATTTGAAATCGAATAGAACTAGATTGAATGGGAATCAAAGGTACAATAATTATTGCGTTTTTACATTTTTTATCTTTAGTAATTAGAAAATTATTGTATCCATGATTATTATAACCAATGATTTTGTGAACTTTTATATTTTTCTTCGAAGAGCAAAAAACAATAATTTTACATTATTATAAATTATTATTTATTTCAGTACAGTAAATACTAAATATATTAAAATATAAATACAACCAAACTTAAAATAAAACGATACCTAACCTAATTATTATAATTGGAAGTAATTTTCGGCTGATTAATATAGGTATCCTCAACGAAATAATGAGACCACAATTACATTAGTAATAACTAAATTAACCCCGAACCATGTGTCAAGCATTAAGCAATATTATTTTTGAACCGACTAAGCGATAAAATAATATACCACATCTATTGTAAATCCATCAAAACTCGTGATACAGACGACGATTTTTTAAATAATTTTGTTTTTTTGTATGTAGAAAATTAAATTTTGTCATAATTATGTATATTATAATATTCATATTATTATTAAATTAGTTATAGTCAAAGGTGATCATTATTTTACACAAAATATTGTACTCATCTTAGTTTAATTTTTCTAAGCTCTTTAATTTCAAATTATTTTTTTTT
>NC_042493.1:64350-68953 GCF_005508785.2 Acyrthosiphon pisum | reverse complement strand
TCACCCATCCGAGCCGTGACCTGAACGTGGCAAACGACGAGCAGTGCGATCGATCAGAATCAGTTGGTTAAACAAATTTAATTTTATATTCATAAAAATTGTTATGAAATTATTTAATATTTTGTTAAGATATAATAATTCTAAAGCTATTTTACTGAATAATATAATTATTATGTATTTATTTCCATGTAGAAAAGTATTTGTATGTCATCATAGTGCATTCCAGAAAAAAAATATTAAAGAAAATGTAAAAGGAAAGTCAAAAAATACTAATTATTCGGCAAAAATTGATATCACAATTAAACACACAACTAAAGATACTTGTAAAAAAGATTTATATGTAAAGGTATCTATTTTATAAGTAATTTAATAACAAATTCATATTATAAGTTGTATTTATTGATTGAGGATTATAATATAGATAAATTATATTTATTCTGTTTAAATTGTATATAGTGTAGGTACCTATCATGATTAATAATAGGTACATTCAATTCATTCAACAATTAATTGAATATGATATTTTTCAAAATAAATTATTTATTGAATAACATTTAGGTATTTACTTAAAAAAAAACTTATATTCTTATTTACTGAAATATCCTTGGTTGTCCTATTGGTTGTTACTAAAATACTTTTAAATATAACTTGCTTTTAAAATTTAAAATATTTTAACTTCAAATATTATTTAGAAGTTCATTGTGATTAATTTTAATTTTTGATACAATGGTAGGTACCTACTTAATAATTTATTATTGATATGTTAAAATGATTAAGAGGATGTCAGCGCACTATTCGTTTTCTCTCTCTGGCCCACGCGCAACATAGACAAAATGCATTTACGCAAAATCATTTTTTCTATGCATTTAAGTAATCTTAGAGTAAAGTCGTCACCTATTACCTAAAAGATAGAGAATAATATTTTTGAGGGAATGACATATCGATTTTATATTTTATTATTATTTGACTTTGTATTCATGACTTTTAAAAAAAATAAAAAAATGTTGTAAATTTAAATGATGTTTAAATTGTTTTGAGACAATATTTAGACTAATCGATATGTCATTCCCTCAAAAGTATTATTCTCTATATTTTTTGTCATGGGTGACTTTAATCTAAGATTATTTAACACATGGAAAAATGATTTTGCGTAAATGCATTTTGTCTATGTTGCGTGTGAGCCAGAGAGAGAAATCAAATAGTGCGCTGATAGCCTCTTAATGAATACCTACTCAGTACTCTCATAAATAAATCTTTTTATTTTTTGTATCCTTGGTTGTCAGTTGAATAAAATTCAAGTTTTAATTGACAAGCACAATAACTGTGGTTATACCTGCAAATGCTTTGTTATATTATAAGTATAGGCATTGTATGGGCATATATTTAATAGCATAAGTATTCATGGATCTAGGTTTTACTCAACCAACATTTTGTGAATTTAATCATAATACAATTTTAGGGTTCTTATAAAATAATTAAATACTGTTTTATTTAGAATTAAATAAAGTTAACTGTGAATAATATGTTTTACTAAATGAAATAAAAATGTCCTGATTACCTTCCTTTTCTGTTATTTTATAAAAAAATATTTGTTACATTTTAACAAACAATTACAGTATATGAGTTAAAACTATTTTTTAATACATTTGTTTATTATTTATAATATTTACATACAATTAGTGATTACTTCCATGTGATTTTAAATTTGGAACATTTTTATTTACGCTTTGTTGCAAGTTTCTATTTCTTTTGAATACTTTTTTTTTCGTTTCTTTTTTTGGTCGTCCAACTGGCAATCGTTTACTTCCCCTTGTTATACCTGGTCTTCTTCTGCTAATTGTAGTTGGTTGAACAGTTATTGTACCTCGACTCCTATGTCTTAATGAAATTGAACTTCCAGCTGTAGCAATAAAAGATTCCCATGCTGTTAAAGAATTTACATTTTTTAACCTCTGGACACATTTTGAAGGAACATGTAATGATGGAGCTGGGAATTTTTTAAAGTTATCAGTCATAAGGCTTACTATTTGTTCTTTATATTCTTCCGTGAATGTTTCATTTTCAATTACCTCAGTTTCTTTATTTTTTATCTGATTTTCAGTAATATTTCTTTCTACATCAACATCAAGCAAATCACAGTACATACTATTGTTTGCATTAATTGTATTAGACTCTTGAATCAGATTAATACTTTCTGTCGGACTAGGAATTAAAGGCATATAAAATTCATTTTCTTGTGCTTCATTACCAAAAACTAATTTTGCTAGCAAATATCGTGTTTCATGACATATAGGTGGTAAGCTTGGCATTTTATGGTGATATAAATTGTAAACAGCAGCTTGATGTTTACAAAACGAATCATATTTTCCCACAGGACATGAACAGTATCCAACAGTCACATTGACTTCATAAAACTCGAAAGAAATTTTTTGTTTTACTTTGTATAAATCGTCATCCAAAGCCTCTATACAATTTTTAGTTACATGTGCTGCACGGTGTAACTGGTCCTGAAATAGCAGTCTTGATTTATCAGATCTTCCATTAACAAAGTTTCTTAAGCGTGTAGTATAATACTCTTCCATACTCGTACAAACAAAATCGACAAGAGCTATAGCATTGTATGCCTTGTTACGTGATAGCACAATATCTTTGAAAATTCTAACATTTACTTCACTGAAGTTATTTGTATGGTGTCCATGCATTGATGCATCTCTGAATGCAAGACACCAAATTTCTTTTCGCTTCCAATAATTGGTAACATATGATATCCACTGTGGGTACTTATTAAATACTGTTTTTTCATCACTAGAACATATTCCTGCCATAATTTTAAATGATTTTTCAGCTTCTTCTATATCTGATGATACTAAACAATTTTGAAACGCATTGTACAATGCTTTTCTATCATCCTTTAAAATGTCATGTTTTTTTTCAAAAAGCCAACGCCATACCGATTGACAAATATTAAAATGATATAGAAGCGATTTTGATGATGGCCAAACATGCTTAAGAGCTCTTAGAAGCTTTTTCAGCTTCACTATAATCGGTCATAAACTGTTTGGGATATCCTTGGGAAGAAAATTCGAATGGTACAGACTCTTTCAATAGTGTAAAGGCAGCAATGTAATCTTCAGTTGACTGTCCTTTAGTGATCATAAGACCTACAGCTCCTATCCCACAAGCCGTAAGCATAATTGTTACAGAATGCCCATTAGCATCAAAGGATGCAGTACTATCCACAAAAGCAATATCTTTAACAAATGACAATCCGTGAGCACGTTGCATTATTGGAGTAATTACTACTATACCAAATGGGTATTCTTTATACCTTACAATAATACCATTTTTTACATATTCTAATATTTTTTCTTCCAATTTCTGAAAATGAAAAATATTTGTCTATTGGTAATTAATATTAGTATTCAATTGGTTTGTAAACTTCAAATTAATACTATAAATAAGCTGTTAATGGTTAGGCACAATAATTTATTAGTAGGCATGCAATCTAATTTGTGTAGCATAATTAAGTGCACCTATTTTTACATTATTCTACTTCAAACATATTTTATACATATAAAATATATTATATAAGGATTCAAAACCAATTTGTATAACAGATAATTAGATTTGACGATGAGTCATGAGCGTTAAGTTTAAATGCTACACTGGAAAAAAGGAACAATAAACATTTAAGATAAAATATAGGTATTGAATATTCTTTATTGATTTATTTACAGTTATTTTAACCAATTTACTTTAGATTAGCATTATTATTAGGAAATAAAACAGTAGACTTTCATTTTAATATCAACTATAGGTAGCAGGATTTATAAATTATATAGGTAGTTATAATTAATTTGATGAAATTTTTAAGTATCATCAAAACAACTAATTTATTTAAGTGTTTACTACCTATATAAATTTAAACATATACTTAATGTCCCCATGGCTATAATATAAGACATAATTAGAATATCAATCTAATACAATATAAATATAATACCACTTTTGGAAAACTAAATCCTTTAATTATTGTAATAATTGATATTTGTATACAACTACCTAAGCATTAAAAAATATAAATAATATATAATAAGGCCATTATAATTAAATAAATATATGTAAAAATTATAAATAATGTAATTTAATCAACACACATATACATACAGGGTGATTCACCTAGCATACTCACCCACTTTTTTTTCTTTTAATAATGAAATCAAATTCTGATTTTTGGAATTTTTAAATATACTCTAAGACCATAATAATATGTTCTAATAAATGATTTTTTTGTACTTCTTAAGGAGTGTCTTGCGGCGACACAAACTTCTGTTTTTCAAATGAGAGCCCCCTTTTTACTGTAAATTATTTAGAGGATATTTTTTTTGAAAATGTCGATGTACCCAATTCAAAATTTGAATGAGTATTTGCTTAGTTATTAAAATGTTTGTACCTATTGTGGATAATACTCCTTAAAAATGGATTTACATAAATATAAAATAGACAAAATTGGATCTAGTATTATGCTTGGCCACTTGGGCCATTTTTACAAATTATTAATATTGATTGATTAATATTAATGACTAAAATTTGTAAATCACCA
>NC_042493.1:63445-64250 GCF_005508785.2 Acyrthosiphon pisum | reverse complement strand
TAGCCCTCATAATATCTTATAAGCCCATTACCATGAACCTTTTATCCTTAGACCATAAAATTAAATAACTGAAAAACAAATTTTGATTTTGATACATAAAAAATTTCAGAAAAATTATCTAGTGTAATTTTTTTTTTTTTTTATTGAACAAAAATGTATATTTACAATCTGTATTTATATGTAATACAATAAGTAAATGGGATGTGGGTTGATTAGCGGGAGGGGGAAGTCACCCAATGGTGGTACCTTGAAGTATAATTTATAATTGAATAGTGGTGAAATAGTGGTGAATAATGGCAGGAAAACCGCAACCGCCCAATCCGTGCAGGTACTGTGGAGGTCCACACTGGAACAGTGACTGCCCCGGGAACATGCCGCGTTCGGGAAACGGGAAATGAGTCGACGGACAATTGTCCACGCCGCCGCCTCAAACACACACACACACAACCACGCCACCACACATAACGTTCGGCAATACAGACGGGGATATAACCATCAAACGCGCATCGATAAACTCAGCGTCATCAGATGTATCACCCGTCCAAAAAACAAAAATTTCGTTAAGTAGCAGGTCATCATTACCACACACAAAGACCCCTACAACGAAATTAACAGGTACACATACGGACACAACCATAGCACAGAGGTAACCAAAACGGATGCTCTGGAAATGGCGGTGCAAACCGCTCCCCAGAGCACCGATAACGAGGTTAAGACCAGGTTACCCAGCTATACATCACAACCAACGTCGAATAACGCTAAACGAGTATGCCCAACAAATTCCGACCCCCGCGGTCGAACTCGA
>NC_042493.1:58172-63395 GCF_005508785.2 Acyrthosiphon pisum | reverse complement strand
TTTTACAATAGCAATTGAAAAATAAAAGAAATATATAGTCACGATTTTTTTTTTATAAGCATTTAAAGTCAAATTTGACTAAATACGTAAAAATTACGGCAATGTTCAAATTATCTTAGACAGAAATTCATAAAAGTTTTTCTTTTTAATTCTAATGATTTGGAAATTTAATACAAGGCTCCTAACATATTTTTACAATAGCAGTTGCAAAATAAAAGGAATACATTGTCACAATTTTTATTTATAAGCATTTAAAGTTCAAATTTATACGAAATATGTCAAAATTGCGAAAATTTGCAAGTAATTTAGTGGTTGAAAAATCGTAAAAATTTTTTCTTTTATAACTAAGTTTTTAAAATTTGGTACAAGGTTCTCCATAAGTTTTTCTTTAAAAATAATATATCCTAGACTGACAAATCATCTCCGTTCAGATTCGTTTTTCGTATACAATGATATAATATCATTGGATTCAAATTTAATTCCATCCATTACAGTAACCCACTTGTAACCTACTGTACAGCAGAGCGACATCCACGACTTACCCGCCTTTTTTTTTTTTATAATTTTAACAAGATATATACAATCTGTATCCATTAGGCACAATAAGAATATGTGATATAATATGAAGCTAAATTGGATATAAGGGGATTAGGATGATATGGAAGTCTGTTATGGAATCTTTTGTAATATGTTATGGCTTCAGCATGAACAGTTTTTATGTTTAGATCTGTGTGCAGAGAGTAGTTGGAGACATATGGTGGGGCTTTAGTGATTAATCTTAAAATTTTATTTTGAACACTTTGGATTTTATTTACATTAGTCACTTTTGCATTGCCCCACAATTGTAGGCCATAAGTCCACATGGGCTTGATTAATGATTTATATATGAGAAGTTTGGTGTTTAATTTAGTGTGCTTGTTAGATATTAGTGGTTTAATATTTGTAATTAGTTATTTATTCTGTTTTTGATATTAGGAGAGCGGCAGTTAATGTAGTTAACGTAATTAACGTAGTTTTAACGTTTCGACAATCGACCGGACAGCACTCCCACAATAAAAATAGGTCCGATGTACACCTAAAGCCGCGTACACACTTGTAACATTTGCGCGTAACATCCTTTGATGCAGCCAAATTTACCGACAACTGGTGGAACGGTGTTACGGCGTAACAGAAAATGTTACTAGTGTGTACGCGGCTTAATAATATTGTGTTCTAAAAGACCATGTGTATAATAAGTAGGTCTAGGATTTTGTAGCATTTGCATTTTCTTTCATAGTAATACAGGACATAGCTAATCAAAAACAAAATTCGATTCATTCACCACAGAGTTCAAATATGCAATTTTGATTTTGCTTTTTTTGCATTTTCTTATGATATTCGTAAATAAATGCTTTTTTGGTACTTTTTTGTCAGTTTATTAGCTTTTTTTTGTTAATTATACGCATATTTAACATTTTTAGTACATTTATATACATATTTATCTAAATTATTATTTATTAGTTTATTTTAATTGTATTATTATATATACTTATTTCGTGATTTCGTAGTGAAATATTATTGCCTTATCGAAAAATATGTCTGAAAATAGATTCTTAGATTTTGTCAAAGTGATTACCGAGTGGGAGTAGTGGTTACGTAATACGTTAACATTTATCGACATTTAATAAAACGGTTTTTAATTTATTTTTTTCAATATTTATAAATTGTGCTTAGTTGTTCTAAGAATTACTTATTGTGAACATATAAAAATGTGTTTAATAAATTATTTTTTGATATTAAAAATATTTTTTATTATTTTGTAATAAATGGTCCATTATGGAGAAAATCAAAAAAGAGCGTTTACGATTTACAAATGATGATGATTTATGTCTGTTGCGAGAAGTTTTGTGCCACAATCCATTTGAAAACAATGAAAAGTGGTCCATTATCCATAAAAATGTATTGACGTTTTCAAACAAACAGTTTTCCATTAGAACTATCAAAGAACATGTAGAACATTTACTAAAAATATGGGCTAAGAAAGATCGTACAAATTTAAAAAAGTAAGTTATTAGTACATAGTAGGTAGTAGGTACCATTGCATTACAATTTTTTAACATTTTAAGTAGGTAAGTACGTTGATATATTGGTCATACAATAATCATAAATATCACAATTATTATGTTATTTCATGTTGTGTCACAGGTATGTTAAGCTGTACAATCAATCCAGATTGCAGTGAATATATTATTTTTGATTATGATGTTGACGGAAGGGAAAATGTGTTTACTGAATTAAATAACATTACTACAAGTAAATGTTCATATCCCATGTATAAGTATGCTGCTGTATACTAGGCACTATTAAAATAAATACAATTTTTAGCTAATAACCAAGAACTACAAGATACTCAAGAAGTTACAGAACAGATATCTAACCGACCAGAAGAATTCAACAATGAAATCCCATCAAGATCAATTTTACAAGTGTAGTACCTAGTATTTAGTACCTATGTATAAAATTTACCTAATGTAATTTTTAATTATTAAGTAGGTACAAAATGTTTAAATGTGATAAATGTCTTTTATCTAAAGAAAACCTCACCGGTTATGCAAAAACTGAAGTTGTATCAATTACGATAAAAATATTAACGTTTGGTTTAACCGAACGTTAATTTTACCGTAATGTTTAACCGGCGTTATGCAAAAACTCCCTATTATCGGATCGATGAACGGTAGGTGCGCCGATAATGTTTGTGCGGTAAAGTTTTAAAGTAAAAGAATATAATTAAATGTAGATGCGCACATTTCTGCGATAAATCGCCGATGCGGTAAAAAATATCGTACCGTACTCTGATATTTTTTTAACGCGGCATGCACGATTTTTACCGTCTACCGGGCCGATAAATATTAATAGCAATAATGTTTATCTATTTTGTAATTATGACGTACATAATATGAAGCTGTTTAGCTGTTTATCTGTACAACTATATTACCATTATGGCATTAAGTGCTATATGTTATACGTACTACCTTACTTTAATAATATTTAATTATTTAAATTAACTATTAAAATTACAGTAGGTATGCTATATCATAATCTTGAAAATAAGTTTTTATATCAAATATACTCCTATTATACTCCCATTCTGCAAATGGAGGCAAGTCAACATTTAGAAAGCTATAAGTTAAGATTTAATAAACATTATACTTCACTCTTAAGTTTAAAGTAAAGTTAACACCTGGAAAAATATGAACTTAACTCAGTTATATAATTACTTTTTAATTTAGCTTTTTGGCATTTCGATTAACGTAGTACCCACCTTTAGCAATGTATACAAAATAGGCACGTAGTCAGAAAATATTCAGTAGGTGGGCCAATGTTATATTATAAAAAGGTAGTTATCAGCATATCCTTTCAATAAATATAAAAGTATAATATAACCTAATAATACCATATTTTATAATTTTTCCAATAACTAATAAGTTAAAAAAAAATACGTTTGAATACATAAATAAAAATCAAATACAAATAATGCTTTTAATAATTATGATGATGATGAAAACCAAAAATGTAATATATATATATAGACACAATTTTTAAATGAAATGCAATAAATATAATTTAAGTACTAATATAAAAGTATTTTTCTATTTTTATGTTTTATAGAAAATCTATTATTAAGTATTATAATATTATTCATTATAGTGTTTTAAAAAAGACATGCAATTAGTATACAATAGTCTGTTATCGACGGCTCGGCGGCTGAAGATGCGGCGGCAGGTATGTCGGTTGGAGTTGCGAGGACTACGACGAGTTTTGGTTCGCCGCCGACTTGCGCTCCTTCGGCGCACGGAGTATAGATACGATAATAATAACGTGACATTGTAGTATGGTTATTGGCTTTTAATAGCAATTATTTCCTAATCGATCGTTGACATAATATTATGGCTTATAAAAATAAATTATTACCCATTCTTGGTAGCAACAGAATTTAATAGTACAACATAATACGTACATATTTTATTCCTGAAACAGACACTGATTGAATTTAGTTACAAGTTGCATTACTTATATTGGATTCTAATTAAAACCCGATATATTTGGTTATATTTGGCATTTGCGTCATCTTTAGGCAATATTAAAAATTTGGTAAAAATTAAAAGCCATCATATAATATTGGGCCCCTCTGAATACTTTGGGTGGGCTGGCCTAAGGCCGGACACATATTAGGGTGGGCCAGGCACACCCTGGCCTCCCCGTACCTGGTACAAAATAGGTAATTTTATTGTATTTCATATTAGTGAATTTAAGAAATTATATATTAGGTAGGTACCTACATTTTGTCAGTTTCTACGAAACACTGTAACACTATAATATACCTACAGTTCTTATACCTTGTATTCTTATTTACGTTTATAGTAAACCTAATGCAGTGATTTTTGGAAGAGCAAAAGTATACAATTCATGGAAAAAGAACAGAACAAAATTTAAAATCATCAAAACTAATCACTTGTCTCGAAAATACGAATCTATTGATATATAAAACGCATATTTGAATTTTTTGAGATTGGCCATGATGGTTCTTAGGCGATGATAATAATATGTAACTTTAGCACATTACGTTACCTTATACACTGTTCAATGTTGTAATATAGTATAATAATTTAATATTTCCGCGTTTTTTTTTCTCCTACTCAACTCTTTTGTTAGGTGTGCAATGCAATTTGATGAAGGTGGCGGAATATTTTATAACGGCGAGATTTAAAAACATTCAAACGAGTCTATAATATAAATGCTTATTATTACAATAATAATAATTGTATTGTACTTTTACAATCTTAACGCTTTACCCCCTCGGAATCCCCGTCACATTATGAAATAATATTATGGTATAAATATAAAATAATATTATGAATGACGTCGGTATAAAGTATTATTTAATTTTAGATTTCAGGCGCGTTCGAACACATGAAACTGAACCAGTCTGATCGGACTCGATCGAACGCACGTTTTTTCCCATTGTGTGAAGCAGGGGCGTATTTACGGGATTTGGGTACAAATCCGCCACCGTAGCTCTTCAAATACATGTTTATTATTATATTATAATTTTTACATCGTAATATATTAGCTAAAATTCTCTTAAGCTAACGTCATCCGCCCCCCACAAAAAATACTAAATACGCCACTGGTGTGAAGCATTCGCCGCATACGAGTTTTTGTGTTGCGTTTTTGCCTACATGT
>NC_042493.1:54452-57032 GCF_005508785.2 Acyrthosiphon pisum | reverse complement strand
TTTATTTTGAAATATGCTAATCGTTTACCGGGTAAATATTTTATACCTGGGTATAATGTTTATACCAAAAAAACTAAACATTTTATTTTTTTTCTAGTTTCGTAATAATTTATAAGTTTGTATTTGAACTATTTGTAGGCATAAGAGTATAAGACAATATATAAATACAACTCATGGGGGGGGGGATCTATCCCCCCCATATCCCCCCCGTAATTACGCCCCTGGTGATTTGTAAACGCGCGTTTGCTTGTGTCAAAAACGTGAAACCTCCACGCGTTTGATAATAATATTATAATTAAATGATTATAATTTTTGTTGTTGTGCATTTTGTCTCTCGTGCAATAAGTTCGACGAAAATAATAAGTAATATAAGTTAACTAATACTATTCACTTATCTGTATAGAATCATATTGATCTTATTTGTTTTTGTTCAATTACAATTATTATTGTTGTAGGTATCTTATATATTCATCAAGAAAAATTAAACATTATCATTGTTATGGACTCATTCATTCAATTTAATAATCTAAATATTATATTATTTGTCTTAAACCCGACACGCCGTTAGATTGGATAAGACGCGCCGTGTCAATTTTCCTTTGGTGCCAGATCGGAGACCGACGTCCGACAATATTGTCGGGAAAAGACGCACCGCGCGCCGCGCAACACCAATCAGACGGCACCGTCAACTGTACCGCGCTATACCACTCCACGCTTCACGCTATGTACAATGCGCCGTGTGATCCCGGCTTAAGCAGTGGTACATGCGAACCTCCCTCTCCACCCATCTAACGGACCCACCAACATATTATAATTTATATTAAAAACGTTTTATTTACATGGCATATATCGATTCTTGTTTTAAATAGTCAATTACAGCATCGTTCTATTATTGCTATTTGATCTAGACAATTTTAATAGTAATTTTCAATAATGCAATTACAATTGTTATTACCTGAAGTGCCCATTTTTTTTATAATTGGTTTTTAATTTAATTTAACGTAGAGCTATAATACAGACACACGTCACACTTGCATTCGTTTGTTCTATAAAGAAATAAACATTATTCAGCGTCGCGTATGCATTATGAAAAATGCTTACAAACTGTGTAATAATTAAATAATAGGCAGTCGGAAAAAGTTTTCCGTGGCTTTTTTTTCCTACATTTGTAATAATATGTGCACCCTCCTATTTTTTTTTAAAGATAAATTTATAACTTTATGTTGTAACTTAAAAAAATATTATTTTTTTAGCAAAAAAGTTGTTTTGTAACAACTTGAAATCATGTAAAAAATAATATTTTCAAAATATGAATACCTTTTGAATAATGAGTTTCCTACGTTAAATGAATCACCGTTAATGGTGGTCAAGGTATAGTCTTATATTATATTCCTAAATGGGAAATAATAAACACCTATAAGGTAAATCATTCACTGATCACTTGTGCACAAAACGTCAAATATTTATTGAACAGTCAAACAGAAAGTCGTCCTACAAAATGCTGCATAATTATGCATACAAACAATTCTAACCGTATTAGTTTTTATACGGAGTATTATTATACATTGTTCAATGTTGTAATTTAATATTTCCGTGTGTTATTTTTTTTTCTTCTACTCATTTATTAGGTGTGCGATACTGCGATGCAATTTGATGAAGACGACGGAATATATTATTATAACGACGAATGGAGATTAAAAAACATTCAAACGAATTGAAATATAAATGCTTATTGCCTTATTATTACAATGTATATTTTTATTCTACTTAAACAATCTTAACGCGATATTCCCTCGGATTCCCCGTCACAGTATGAAATAATATATAATAATATAAATAATATTATGAATGACGTCAGTATAAAGTATTATATTTTAATTTTAGATTTCAAGCGCGTTCGAACATAATATAAAACCTCGTATAAAACTGAACCATTATGATCGGACTCGATCGAACGCACGTTTTTCCCCATAGTGTGAAGCATTCGCCGCTAACTGTTTTTATATTGCGTATATTTTGTGTACATTTGTAAACGCGCGTTTGCTTGTATCAAAAACGTGAAACTGCCGCACGTTTGATAATAATAATATTATTATTTAATATGCTCTGCAGCCATGGACAAAATTAAATGATTAGAATTTTTTTGTTGTACATTTTGTATTATTTTGTCTCTTGTGCAATAAGTACGACGAAAATAATAAGCAATATAAGTTAACTAATACTATTCAGTAATTCGTATAGAATCCAATTATTATTGTTGTAGCTAATAGGTATCTCATATACATCAAGAAAAAAGTATACAATATAATTGTTATGGATTTGTTAATTCAATTTAATATTCTTATTGTTTGTCTTAGACCCGGCATGTCATTTGGATAAGACGCGCCGCACCCATTTTCCTTTGGCACGAGATACGCAGACTGACAATAATAATTTTCAATTATTGACAATTATTATTGTCGGAAAGAGACGTGCATACAAATTTTGCCTCGCAACACCGATCAGACCGCGCTATACCGTTCGGCGCTCAACACTCCACTCGACGCACAACTCGCCATTTGATCGTAGCTTAAGAGGACG
>NC_042493.1:51985-53993 GCF_005508785.2 Acyrthosiphon pisum | reverse complement strand
CTACACGTGTTCTGCTGAGCGTAGAATTTGCTATGTTACGCACTTGTAAGACGGAGACAACACATGCGGGTATAACGTCCTCTTAAGAAATAAGAAGTGGTACATACTAACTTACCCCCCCCCCCCTATTCTCACGGACCCACCAATACGCACAAGTTAATTAATAAGTTATGAATTTTACAATTTTACTTTTTAAAAAACACATAATTTATAAATACATTTTATTTATATACAAATCGATTCTTCTTGTTTTTTTCAAGTTAAAAAGTCAATTACATCATCATCCTATTATTGCTATTTGATCTATAAAGTTTAAATAGTAATTTTTCAATTATGCAATTACAATCGTTATAACCTGAAGAGACAATTTTTTTATAATAGGTTTTTAAATTAAATTAACGTAGAGCTATATTACAGACACACGTCACTCTTGCATTCGATTGTTCTATAGCGAAATAAACTTTATTCAGTGTCGCGTATGCATTATGAAAAATGCTTACAAATTGTGTAATAATAGGTAGTCAGAAAAACTTTTCCTACATTCGTAATAATATGTTCCCCCTCCTATGGTGCGTATGCTTTACATCACATTAATGACTCATGTAGTTTCAATTCGGCCTACATGGTGTAATAAATTACAGTGCCGGCCCGATATATTATACGCTGCCCGGCAATTAAAGTAATACGAAAATAAATCGTTGATAATAATTGTAGGCATCAACGATTTGTGGCGGTGGTGGCGCTGCGGCCCTAATAACGTATGCCCTACCGTGTAAAAAGCCACCAAACATGTTACGTGCCTAAAAATAACTCATACATTTTATTAAATTAATTATTTCATATTTTACTTGATTTTAATGTATTCAAAAAAAATATGATCAGTCCATTGAGTCATTATAGGGTAAATGGACATTTCCCTCCCGGACATTTCCCCCCCGGCCATGTCCCCTGACTGTTTTTGGTTTAGAAAGACATTCCCCCCCATATTTTTTACATTATTGACTAATAATATTGAATTTAATAATACAATATTATTGATTATGAAATTATTTTTTTTTTAATTAAATATATAAACATTTTTTTTTTTTATATAAAATATATAATAGACTATAAAATAATGTATATTATGTTTGATCCACTCAACTACTTGAAACAATAAAAAATTTTTAAAAAAAGTATAAAATAAAATATAATTAATAATTAATAAAAATGGCCAAAAATTCCGACACAAAAATGCTACATTTTGTAAAAAAAAACATTTGATTACTGATTCATTTGTTATATCTTAACACATATTTTTTTTAGGATTTGTTCATATTTATTTTTTTTTTTGCTAAAATGCACCAGTTTGGGTATTAAACAATTTAATAATTTCTTTTGAATTTGATTCAAGTAGTTCAGTTGCTAAAAAATATACATCTATAATTTATTATATTTATGAAAATATTTGAAAATATTGAACAATAGGCAAAAAAATAATTTCATATTAATAATAAAATAATATTATTAAATAGTTAACTTAAAAAAAAAAAAGGTGGGTAAGTGGATGTTGCTCTGCTATACGGTAGGTTACAAGTGGGTCACTGTATAATGGATAGTATTAAATTTGAATTCAATGATATAATATCACTGTATAAGAAAAACGATTCTGAGCGAAGACTGTATGTAAGTCTAGATATTAGACATACATATTTAGGTATACTTATCTATAGTATTATTAATAATTTTCAAATTAATCATATCATAATATCCATTAGGTAACGCGTTATACATCAACAACAAACCGTGGTACTATCATAGATATTTAATAGTATACTTTAGAAATTTCAAGTACCCACAAGTAATATTATACAATCACAACAAAATAACTAAAATAGTTATTCCAGGTTTTTTAATATGTAATTTCGTCCAAATTTGAACTTAAAATGACTATAAAAATAAAGTGTGCTTATGTATTTCTTAGAATTTTTGGTAACAGAATTAAATATTTACGTGAAATCTTGTTTTA
>NC_042493.1:47282-51229 GCF_005508785.2 Acyrthosiphon pisum | reverse complement strand
GAAAATTGTTTCATGTATAGAAAATGGAAATATAAACAACCAGTGAAATAAAACAATACAAACCAGTTGTAATAAAATAAATTGTAGGTACCTACTACCTACTCTGTATATTTATGGCATTATTTGATTTTACTTTTATAGTAGGAAATCGTCTGTTGTATTTATATTTATAGATTATAAATAAGTACCTATAGTACCTACTATACGTATATTACTGTGCATGATACGTATAATAATTATCGTGGTATCCACTACAAGCGTGAATCGTGATAGAAAAGCCAAATTACTGAAATATCTTGCATGCCACTTAATAATATCTAATTTGATGCATTGTGCCCGAATACGACGAGTACTTATTCTATGAACGATTTCTATTCTGAGTTCATATTTGTAATCGTCGTGAGAACAGCGTTAAAGATATTTTGGGTGGCCGGGCCAGCCCAGACCACTCCTTAGCTACGTGCCTGTGAATTATAAAAATAAAATTCGTGAAGTTTCAGTGGGCACGGAAAATACAATTTTGTATATTTCAGTATTTAACCGATTCATAAAAATAAAAAAAAACAATTTTAATGAACGACTTCATTACGAACGAACTCATTCATTTTTCCAATGATCGTGAATGTGTTAATTTGAACAAAATACATGAACGTGAACGAATTAAATTTTTTAGCGAACGTTCTGAGTACTGTATTATTTCTATATTAGAAGTTTCAAATTAATACCTTAAGGCACGTCCAGACGGAGCGGCATTTATTTCCCGATTATCTTCCAGTAGACAATACTGATGATGCCGCGCGGCTTTGCCGAAAATACGTCTACACACACGCGGCATAGGCGAGCGGCACAAGCCGCGCGGCTTTCCTTTGATGTAGACCGCCTACTAGGCCGATTGGAAATTATGCCGCGCGGCATCAAAAAAAGCCCCAGAAAATGTATTTATGTATGCTCCGTCTGAACGCGCCTTTACGCTTTTGAGAGTAGGTAAATTCAAGGCAGGGCATTAACGAGTTAAAAAGTTACTTTTGACTAAGTTTTTTTTAGAAGTAACTTATTCAATGACGAACGCTGACTCCGATGTATGGGCATGCTCATTTATCATTCTGTATTTTAGTTCTATTTAATTTATAATTAAGACTTTAATTTAATTAATATTAATAAAGCGCAACCGACTGAGCATGCTCTGAGGGTAAATGTTACGATAAAGATAAATACAGATAAGTGTAACAGAAATAGATGACATTTTTGTCATACATTATGATATTTTTAAATACGTAATATTATATTATTGATGACAAAATAATTTTTGTATTTTTATTAATTACGTTTTTATTGTTCAGCATACTGTTGAGCATGCCTGGAAAATTCCCACTGAATTTAATGAGTTAATAATTTAATTTTCTAATAAAAACCATTTAAAATATCATATTCAGTTAGTAATTGGAATTATCAAATTAACGAAATCTGACTTATTCTACAGAGCGTGAGAGTTTTTCCTGTAAGACATGTCTATGTACCAAAAACGCACCGGCTCCAACCCCCTTAATTTTATTTATAGGTAATAATTTTTTTATTATTTATTATCTTATATTTAATTCATAGGTAATAATTGTATTGTTATTTATTATCTTATATTTAATTCCTAGGTAATAATTGTATTATTATTTATTATCTTATATTTAATTCATAGGTAATAATTGTATTATTATTTATTATCTTATATTTAATTTATAGGTATAATGAAAATGTAAAAGTCTGATCCGTTTTGACTTAGAGTTGTTTATTTAAATATTGGGGAAATTACTCAGCCTAGAGTGACATGAATATATTTGTTGATATTTATACGCGATAGTGCGATACCAATGGGGTAATGCGCACACACTTGTGTTCTCGGCTAGTTTGTACAACAGTTGTATGCCGTGCACCCGTGATGATTCTAAATGACGATTGACGAATGACGATATTATTATCTACTGATCAACAGACGGCAATAATTATCGACAATAGAGTCTTTTGCATTTTTATATAATATATAGTATATAATATAAGAATATTGCTTTTTCTGCTGTAAAACATATTGTTGTGTGCACTGTACTGTGTAAGTGTGTAACAATGTAACATACCTACATAATGCATAATATATATTGCATATTCTTAATATTATTTTTAATATATTATTTATTTAAATATGAATATTGAAAAAATATTACATGAGAAATTCTAATTCACAAGAAAGACTAAGTAATATATTAATACGAGGTATTGAAAGAGGTTGTACTGATGAAATAAATATTGAAAGATTATTGCTAATTTCGCAAATGCCAAAGTTTGGAAGAGCTAATACTTTTAATACGAATGATTGCGATTGATCTCGTGCAATACGACACATTGTGCGATCGTTCGAGTTAGTTTAACTAAATTGTTAAAAGAATTCAAATAAAATAAATGTTGAAATTATTTTAGTACAAAGTGTAAAAGTTCTAAAATGTCTTAACTCTTAGTTAAAATAAATGATGAAATAAATAAAAAAAAAATTATCGTTGAAAAAAAATAATCTTAAATTAAAAATACATCTTGAAGTGAATACGTTCAATGTTTATTATTAAATTATTTCATTTTTTGTCATAGAAACTTACTTATTTTGGTTTAGTTACAATTCTGATCAGTACCTGTTTAGGACTTTTTAGATTCTGAACGAAGTGATGAATGTATTGATTTTACAATGATGTGTGTTTTTTTTTTTTTTTTTTTTTTTTTTTTTTTTTTTTTTTTTTTTTTTTGGGGGCCAGAGACAACCTTTTGAGCAGTAAAAATGCTTTCATTTTTCAAAAGTTTGTACCCTTTTCTGAAAGGAAAGTGAATCTAGTTGGTACTTTGGGGGGTCAAAAGTGAAAATTTCCCAATACTTTTTCAAAAGCGGCAGGAAAAACTTAAAAAAATAACGGAAAAACGCGAATTTTTACGCAAAACCAATTTTTGACAAAAACGAAAACTTAATTTTACTGTAACTCAAAAAATAATTATTGTAAGCACTTGAAATTTGCAACAGATGTTTATATTAGCGTTGTCTATACAGGGTTAAATTTTCAAAGTGTTTCGACTTTTTTTGAGCTATTTATAGACAAATGAAATTTTCAATTTTTCTAAGTATTTTTTTTTAAAATAACGATAAAAAATTTTTGGTTGGATAGAAAACTTTGAAAATTTAATACAAGGTTTCTTATAAGTTGTTCTCACAGTGATAAAAAAAAATCCAAAATCGTTAGTCACAATTTTTTTTTATAAGTGCTTAAAGTTTAAATTTATACGAAATATGTCAAAATTGCGAAAATTTGCAAGTAATTTTGTGGTTGAAAAATCGTAAAATTTTTTTCTTTTATAACTAAGCTTTTAAAATTTGGTACAAGGTTCTCCATAAGTTTTTCTTTAAATATCTGTAAAAAAAACTCAACCGGACTAAGACAAAAAATTTTTAGGAGTGTTAGAAATTTAAATTTTTACAAAACCGCATTAAATAACGGTTTAGCCTCAAACGATTTTTGATATTTGTTATTATTCAAAAAGTATGAGTCGTAGACACTTGAAAATTTTACCAGTTGTTTAAATTGACATTTTCTTTATATAGTTTTATTTTCAAAATATTTCACTAATTTTTAATCTATTTATAGGCAATTGAAATAATCGATTTTTTTTGATTTTTTTTTTATAAATGTTGATAAAAAAAAATTAGCTGGGACAAAATACTTGAAAATTTAATAGAAGGGTCCACATATGTTGTTCTAACTCCCATTCAAAAATTATAAAAATACATAGGCACAATTTTTTTTTATAAGCATTTAAAGTTCAAATTTTGATTAAATACGTAAAAATTACGGCAATGTTCAAATATCTTAAACAGAAATTCATAAAGTTTTTTCTTTTTTAATTCTAGATTTGGAAATTTAATA
>NC_042493.1:43362-47232 GCF_005508785.2 Acyrthosiphon pisum | reverse complement strand
TAAGTTTGTACAAACAGTTGTATGCCGTGCACCCGTGATGATTCTAAATGACGATTGACGAATGACGATATTATTATCTACTGATCAACAGACGGCAATAATTATCGACAATAGAGTCTTTTGCATTTTTATATAATATATAGTATATAATATAAGAATATTGCTTTTTTCTGCTGTAAAACATGTTGTTGTGTGCACTGTACTGTGTAAGTGTGTAACAATGTAACATACCTACATAATGCATAATATATATTGCATATTCTTAATATTATTTTTAATATATTATTTATTTAAATATGAATATTGAAAAAATATTACATGAGAAATTCTAATTCACAAGAAAGACTAAGTAATATATTAATACGAGGTATTGAAAGAGGTTGTACTGATGAAATAAATATTGAAAGATTATTGCTAATTTCGCAAATGCCAAAGTTTGGAAGAGCTAATACTTTTAATACGAATGATTGCGATTGATCTCGTGCAATACGACACATTGTGCGATCGTTCGAGTTAGTTTAACTAAATTGTTAAAAGAATTCAAATAAAATAAATGTTGAAATTATTTTAGTACAAAGTGTAAAAGTTCTAAAATGTCTTAACTCTTAGTTAAAATAAATGATGAAATAAATAAAAAAAAATTATCGTTGAAAAAAAATAATCTTAAATTAAAAATACATCTTGAAGTGAATACGTTCAATGTTTATTATTAAATTATTTCATTTTTTTGTCATAGAAACTTACTTATTTTGGTTTAGTTACAATTCTGATCAGTACCTGTTTAGGACTTTTTTTCTAATTAATTTTGTTATTTAAATTAAGAGGACGTCGCACCCGCATTTGTTGTCTTCATCTTACACACAGACGACATAGCAAATTTTCGTTCGCCAGTTTCAACAGTGTGCTGTTAGTTTTGATATCATAAAACTTTTAGGTAACAAGTAACAACATTATCTGTGTCCCCTCGTTGGTTGTTTACGATATTTTAATTTTTAAGTGGATTATGAGCATTTTCAAATATTAATCTTTTACCCATTCATAACTCACTTGAAAATTAAAATATTGTAAAAACCAACGAGAGAACACAGATAATGTTGTTACTTAAAAATTTGATAATAGGTCAATTTACTCTAATATCTAAATTGACCTATTGAAACTTGCGAACGAAAATGTGCTATGCCATACTTGTGTAAGACGGAGACAACACTTGCGGATGCGACGTCCTCTTAAATATAAATACAATAGTACAGCAATTAATAATTACTAATTCGTAAATCATTAAAGTATTATCCACACTACCTAAAAATTCTATAAAAGGTATTCTATAAAAATAGAAAATATCAAATAATTAACTAATAGTACCTAATAAAAAAGTAAATAAGTTCATCTCCATAATTATGCTGATTTAAATTCAGTTATTAATGAATTTAATAATTTAAGATTATAAATTTATAATTGTTGTATTATTGTATTATAATACGGTGCACGCGTAAATAGCATACGTTATTTATATAGCGCGATATTCATGACGTGTTGTGCTCTATTAATTTTATTGTTTTTGCAATAAAATACCGGACGTGTGTTGAGAACGTCAAGGTAAAGCTATAATATATTATTTCGTAGTCATCGATCGTCGTCGTCAATAAATAATAATAATATTATAATAATCATTTTATAATTTCATACGTAGTTTTAATCATTTTCGTATAATAAAATGTGTGTGACATTATAAATATATTTTCCAATTAATAATAGATAATGTGCTTAGGTATGTTAGCGGTAATGTGTATAATATTGGTAATTTATAAAATTATCAGACATTTTATAATAACATAATACCAAATACAGTCGGCAATCTATAAAATTGTTTAAATTACCTACCTATGAATTATAATATAAAATGCCAAACAATGTATAGGTAATGTATTAACTGCAATCTAACGGTTTTATTATTTGACAATGTTCCTTTGCCTAATCTAAATCCATTAGTAATCTTTATATTGATAAATTTAATGGAGTACAGTTTCAACTGTCGAGAGATAATTATTCCGTTACTATACCTACCTAGTCTCTTCACATTTCAGTCTTTGACAGAATGTCGTGCGACATAAATCGGGTGCGCCGTATGAAAGATCGTTTTAACGCTGAGTCATTGAAACGGTAATGTGACTTAAAAAATAGTGTATTTTTAACTCATGAGTGATATTATTATGAATTAATTAAATTTGTTGATAGTGATTGATTTGATTGATTTTCAGTCGAATGCTGATGAACTTTTTTAATTTAAACCGGTATATCAGACTAGTTCGTCATCATAAACCATTAAAGACAAAAACTGCATAAATGCATAAAAAGTGGCTTATAATTTAATAAGAATAAGAAGCATACTGTAACTTGGAACTACAGGCAATCAAAATGAAGACTAAGTCATTTAAGTCAAATAAAAAATTCCTCTAACTCTTGTTGGAAACACGGTAAGAGTGTCAATTTCAGATGTTGATCGAGGTCGAGGAGAAGTTCATATAATGTTTTAGCATAGGTTTTGGAAGTTAAAAAAAAATTGTGCAAATACTTTTAAATATGATTCAGATTAGTGGTTAATGTTTTCACTTAAAAAAAAAAAAATAATATGATCAATTACGAGTATGTGTTTTAATTTTAGGTATTTGTATTGTTCTCATTAAACATGGAAGTTTGAAGTGTTTGAACTATATAAGATATAGGTATAATGGCACTATGGCGTATTTAAATATAACAATAACTTTGTACTGCTTTTAAGATTCACTACAGATGGTAAGCTTAAAAAAAATTGGGGGGGAGGGGGTTAGAAAAATATTAATTCTGAAAACTTGTTGGTGTACTACCATACAAATTATAATTTTTTTGTTTCATTTTTATAAATGCATTATAATCTGTAATATTAAATCGGTACTTTGTAATAAATATTTTCTTGTGTACTAATAAAATTAATTGTCTTTGGTAGGTAGTATTATGATAAAAACAAGTGATCAAATGGATTTCCTTGGTGATTAATAATTTTCCTGTTCTGCATATTGGCAATTTGTAGTTTGTCATTTTATGTAATGCATAGTTATTAAACAAAATACTCAGGAAATGTATGTAAAAAAAATATATTTAGGTACTTACACTTTTTTAAAAATCACCAGGTATTATATAGAATTCCTAGGCATTTTATAAAATACCAATATTATACATATTGTCACTAACAGCTATAATTAATAATATGATATTGGTAAGTGCTGACGTTCGACATCCAATAGTCTGGTTTCCTGTCCCGCAAACAGAATTTAAAATATGCATAGGGTACTAAAATGGTGTTGTATGTGACAACTAATTAAATATTAATAATAATAGACAATATTACTTTCTGCTTAAATAGTTTAATATTTCATATTCGTAATAATAGGCCAACGAAGGCCGATGCAAATGAGTTGAGGCAGCACTTTGAGTCTCACACCTATCTCTCGATAGTACACAAAATAATAGAAGACAATATTAAAATTATTTAGGGCTAGTTGCACCGTCTCTGATTAAAGTTAACCAGAGTTTAATCGACCGAATTTGCCCGGTTAAATATCTGTTATCAGCTGATTAAGCTTAATCGAAGTTTAACCGTAGACGGTGCAACTGGCCCTGAATAACTTTATTAAACATTAAAAGTATAAATCAAACACACAAAATACGAGTCTCTATGGATCGCTTACCAACATACGTGTCTTACCAGGAAACCCGCACTGTCCCTCTACCAACTTGGTACCTTGGTTCTTACGTCCTAAAATATTATTTTACAAAGTGCTGCCTTTGTTCATTTGCTTCGTTGGCCTACTATTACGAATATGAAACATTAAA
>NC_042493.1:26129-43312 GCF_005508785.2 Acyrthosiphon pisum | reverse complement strand
CACGCCCCCAAACTGATACGACTATGAAACATTATTTAAACTATTTAAGCAGAAAGTAATATTGTCTATTATTATTTATTATTAATATTTAATTAGTTGGCATATACAACAATGGGTAGTTTAATCGTATAGTGTACCCTGTTTACGCGGCAATACTATATATTATTATAGTTATTGATATAAATAATTTAGGGCCGTTCTTACGACGTCCGGTTAAAGTTAACCGACACTTAACCGGCCGAATTCTGCCGGTAAAAAAATCTGTTATCAGTCGGTTAGCGTTAACCGACACTTTACCGTACATTGTAAGAACGGCCCTTAGACATATTATAATATTAAGGCGAGACCACAGTATAAGTATTGCAAATTAATTACGAGTACGATTAGGTAATATACAATAATATAATGTTTAAAATATATTTTATATCCGTAGTAGACTTAGTATAGTAATGATTAATATGTATACTAATTATTACGAAATAATATTATGATGTAAATTCCTTGTATTATTTTCGTTTAAAAACATGAAAAATAATAGAGATTTAAGAAAATTATGTAATATTAAAACTGTATATAATAATAATAATCATTTTTTTGGTTAAATATTTAGCGTGACTGGTTTTAAAATTTGCTTGACGCTAGGATTAAAGCCGGATTCACAGTTGCGTCGTGTCGATCAAATCGTATTGTGATTGGATATTACTTTTTTGGTATCATGTAATAACCAATTTTCAACTGAGTATACCAAGAATTGAATACTGCTCAACTTTTAAACCATATTGGTTACCAGTCGTAACCATATAATAACCAAGCCCTCACACGACACGACACACGACGTAGCTGTGAATGCGCCTTAAGACATTTGAGGCCCACGTTCACGTTTTATTTTAAAACAAACGAGTAACGTTCTCGTGTCGTCAGTAAATATGATATGAACGTTATGTAGCGTTCATGAACGACGATGTTGTTCTTTCCAAACACTAAATATATTGAATATTCATATATTATACGCGACCGCGTAATATTAAATATTGCAATAATAATAGTAGTTGCGCGTGACTCATATAAATAACTATTAGCCGTGTAGGAATATTGTGTTGTGTAAAATAATACACCACGAATCACGATAACAATAATAATTAATATATTATGCGAACTGCGAAGGGACCATCCGGCGTGTGCAGTGAGTGTAGGCCTATGACCATGAGATGACGGTTGTACTAAAAATTATAGCGGTATAGGGACAGTCTTCTTAACTGTCATCTTCGGTCTGTTTTGTTTTTGTCTATTATTATTTAAGTATATTGTTCAATAATTGTAACAGACGGCGTAATATAGAATTTTGTTTAAAAAAAATAAAATAATAACAGTTCAGGCAATGTTTATCGTAATTTATTCGAATTAATCAATCGGTTATTAGTTACTAATAATTTGATTATTTTTATTTTGAAATTTGGAATAGGTACGGATCGTTTGATTATTTTTATGTCTACTACTACTACAATTAATAAAATCATTCAATTGTTCCCAACCTATGCTGCTATGGCTCATTGCAATATGGTTTATTTTGGCCCGCATGGGTGTAGAATAATCACGAACTCTAGGGCTTATATAATATGATATTTATATTATTTATATTATTCGCCGTTGGGTCCAAACGGCTCTACCGTTCACTGATTTTACGATCAGCACCGCATTAAGTTTTTTTTTTGCCGCTGATCCAATAGGTGTTATCACAGAAAATAAACCGTCACATTGGGTACTTTAATGTCGAAACAATGTGTTTACCTAAAGCCGGGATTATACAGCACGTGTAGTGTGGAACCAGGGATGGACATATTTTTTTATAAATATAAATATTATTATACATTAAATAAAAAATAAACTAAATCTAAATTTCTTTTCACATTGTCGCTTTATATATTAAATAATCAATAATTTATTTATCACATTGATTACATATACCTACTATTATGACAACATTTTAAGTAAAGTATAGTATTTTAATATAATTGTATTTGTGTTCTAAAAAAAAATTGTTGCCCCCTCCCCCCCAGATATTTGCTCTGGATCCGTGCCTGTGTGGAACGTGTATAAACTGCGCACAGTAAAACCGACGCGCCGCACCAATTTTCCTTTGGCGTGGAACACATAGACCGGCAATGTTATTGCCGGGAAGAGACGCGCCGCACACAGAAACTTTGCCGCGAAACCCCGCGCAACACAATTCAGACGGCGCGTCACCCGTACCGCGGTATACCGGTCCACACTCCGTGCGATGGGCAACGCGCCGCGTGATCCCGGCTTTACGAACGGTGCGACGGCGGAAACCGTCAAACCGTTGTATGTTGCGGTGTCCAGCGGCGGGAAACGTCGAAACCGTCGAGCACCCGAGCGCGGTGCCGCCCGTATAAAATATTATGTATATAGGAACCTATTAATAATAGTCAAACGAGAAACGAATGTGCGGTTGGTGGCTCCGCTTCCGACAGCCGCCGACCTATTAAAACCTGATAATATTTTAGGTATTGGCTGTGGATGTAAAAACCGTTCGGATAAAACTGTTCGGAATCGACGGCGAAAATACCGCAGTGCGGATAGAATGGGCTGGTAACTGGCGGGCGGGTGACGGGGACAATTGAATATTGTAATGTGTATTATAATAATATGTCTATTTTCTATTGTATAAAATAGACGGACGAATATAATAATATGTAGCACTAGATTCACACTATATAGCCTCATTTCCCCTCGCACACGCCTACTCGAAACAATCCGGCGATTGGGCTTTCGTTTTCAGTGCATTCTATCTTTAGCCCGTGATAATAATAAACAATAAAATATTTAATAATGTGCCGTCTTGCGGTCCGAGTATCCGCGGTGGGGTGTTTTTGTTTGCGACTGGTGGTGACTATTGGTTTTAATTTCTACAGTACGCTTGTATTCTATGTCTATGAGCTATGATATTCGCCGACGGCTATTCACTATTCAGCTGACAGTGTTGCGAGTCGCGCACTCCCTCGCCGAACTTAACATGGCCACTATGAAGAAGAAACTAGGAAGAAACTTTAATATGGCCACTAAAAAGAAGGTAAGAAAATAATTTCTACATCATAATTGAATTCAACATAATATAATATTATTTTATTATAAACAATGATGACAGGAAGGGTTTAAAAAAAATATAGGTACAACATTAAAGCTTATTAAAATCACGTAGGCACTTACAATTAAAATGCCACTTAAAATAATTAATATTTTTCTAAAAATTATTCATACTTATTTTATATTTGTGTTCATCCAACAAGTTAATTTTAATTCGTAGGTATATTACAAGAAAAATATTAAAAGTTATATTAAGTAAAACAAAAAATTAGTTATTCAAATTGTAGGCATGTACTTCTTACATTTTTTTAAATTTTAATCGTTGCCAGTTGCAAACTTTTTTATTAACTACCTAGATAACAACATCATTCGCAAAATATATATTATTTAATACTTATCAATTTATATGCACGTTCCCACATGCTTCTAAGTGTAAATATATTCCAACTATTAATAATGGTAACTGTACCACCGTGATTACTATTTCCTTTAAAAATAGGCATGAAGTTTCGATAATAAAGACTCATGGTTAAACCTATGGAATCGACCCATCGGGCTACTTTTAAAATCAAATAGGGGAAAATGCTTAAACTGACGCCACTAACTTCTGTATAAATGAGTAGTATTTCAGTTAAGAGGACACATACGCGGGTATGCACTATCTCCGTCTCAAACGCGTAACATTGCAATTTTTGGAACAATTCTAGTTTAGCAACCTATCGATTTTTAAGGTTTTTTTTTTCCAAAATGTGTGTCTTGGGGTGCTTAATAAGAATGTAAAAAAAAAAAAGGTCGGACGGACTTAGTTTTGAAGTCATCGGTGAAAAACTTCATAAAGTAGATTTTTTTCAAAAAAATACTTAGAATTGATTTTTTTCGACATCTTATTTTATAAAAATGTGTGGTTTTTGACGCACAATACATTGGTGTGATCAGAACTTACCTCGCGTACTTACTTTTGAAGTTTTTGCAGGTAAACAATGAAAAATAGCATTTTCAAAATTATAAACTTTTGCCGCAACGAATTTTTAAATATTTTTTCGGCAAAATATGTAATTCGACGAGTTTAGAACGATGGTGCCAAAATTAATTTTCGGAAATGATTAGTTTTGAAGTTATAAATTCGCGAAGTTTGTGATTATTTACGTTAATACTCATGGGCGCATAAAAAAATATTTTAACGCTCTTATAATGTGGGCAGTGATTACACAGCTAGTGGCACTCGTCGCTACGCTCCGCAAATCGAAAATATCCCCCGAATTGCTATGCAACACCACCTTAAGTAGGTTACAGGGTAAGTAATGTCGTAGTATATGGGCAGTGATTATACAGCTAGCTGCAGTCGTCGCTACGCTCCTCGGCGCCGTCGCTTCGCTCTGCAAATCGAAAATATCCCTCGACTTGCTATACAAAACCACCTCAAGTAGGTAGCAGGGTCAATAAGAATGATAATAGGTGAAAATTAAAACTCAACATTTTACGCGTGGTAAAGGGCAGTGACTACGTGTGTTTCGGCACTCGTCGCTATTAAATATAAAATGCTATTTTTCATTGTTTACGTGCAAAAACTTCAAAAGTAAGTACGCGATGTAAGTTCTGATCACACCAATGTATTGTGCGTCAAAAACCACACATTTTGATGAAAAAGAATGTCGAAAAAAATCAATTCTAAGTATTTTTTTGAAAAAAATTCGCATTTTGAAAAAAATCTACTTTTTGAAGTTTTTTACCGATAACTTCAAAACTAAGTCCGTGCGACCTTTTTTTTTACATTCTTATTAAGCACCCCAAGACACACATTTTGGAAAAAAAAAAACCTTAAAAATCGATAGGTTGCTAAACTAGAATTATGCCAAATTTTTACGTCATAAATAATCCATTTTACTCAGTTATGATTAATATTACAGCTAATTGACCCATTATCAAATTAAGAAGTAAGAATAGAATCTAGTGAACCTCTTATCATGAAGTTTTTTTTTTTAATTGAAAATTGTTTATGAATTCTAAAATACTTATACTTTGCTTTAAAATTAAAAAAAAAATGTTAATGGAATTTTTTTTGTAATTATAAAGCCTAAAAGTTTATATCTGTTATGTAAATTGTTAATACATTTTTATTTTTGTTATACAGAGATTCAAGATAATTGATATATTTTTAAAATATATCAAAAAAGGAGACAAGGTAAAAAAATTTTTGATTTTTCTCAGGGCAGCTGTACAACGTCAAAACACAGTAACCAACACAAAAGTGATTTTTTACATAATTTTTGGTAACTCTTCATGCTGAATCAAAAAATTTTTGGAATCTGGAGTATTATTTCACATTGTGAACATATAGCAATTACACAGTGTTAGGTCTGAAATAATTTACTAAATTAATTATCCTGAAAAATAATGAAAAACACAGTCACTGTGTTTTGACGTTGTACAGCTGAAGGTGTAACAGAAAGACCTGTCAGATGAAATAACTTTTGCTCTAATCAATATTTTTTAATTTTTTTTTATGTTTAATTTATTTTCACTTGTGTTACATGTATAATATAAAAAAAATATTTTTATTTTTTAATACAGAAAATAAAAAATTTTAATTTTGATTAAAATTTTTTTTGATAAATTCAAAATAACCAATTTGTGAACCTGATTATAAAAATAATTTTGATGGATAAAACATTTATTTGAGTCAAGTAGTTTATTTTTAGAATTATTTTAATATCAATATTTTTTTGATTAAACTAATTTGGAACAAATAACTTTTTTTTAAATATTATTTTTGGGAATTTGTGAAAGTGAGTATATATATTAAATTAATTCATAATTTTAACAAATATTGTCAAACGTTTAATTAGCATCACTTATATTTTTTATTTGTCAGGGATTCCTGTTAAACCCTGTATAATTAAACTTTCATGAAGTGTTAATTGTCTGTATTAATACCGTTCGAATATTAAAGCTTGAATAAGTCCTTCGCCATAGAGAATGTTTAATACTTTAATGGGTAGCTTAATGGAATGCTATAAGTACCCTTTGGACTTTAATTCAGAAAATCTTACTGAATTCTTAGTGCATTCTGTTTATAGTTAATATTAGTGAAAATTAATTTATGTACTATCAAATTTGACTGGAGAATATGAATTAAGCCTGAGCAATTATAGATTTCGACTGGTACGATGTATGTATTGATTTTACAATACTGTGCTAACAAAAAAAAAATGATTTGTGTGTATACACAATAAGTAGTGAAAATAATGCTTCAATTTTAAGGGGGCTGGAGCGTAATCTATTCTAAGGAGTAAAAACTAGGCATTTTATATTTCAAGTTAAATAGGTCTTGTAAATGTATTGAAAGTAAATGAACATTAGAATCTATATGAGCAGTTCTCAGACTTATTTTTTCGCGTATCACTGAACTACTGAAGTATCAATCGGTCGCGTTCCACCAATGATTAAAAATAGAACGATCCAAATTTTACATATCTAGTTATAATGAGTGTTTTGACCAGGGACAGATACCTTAATAGTTTTAACTGTTTTGGGAAAGGTACAGGTCTTTAAAATATTTTTTTAGGGATTTAGGTTAAATTTTGCCATTTTATGAAGTTAAGAATTTAGGTTCCGGTTAAAACCGGTATCTAACGTTTATTTTGGTATATATTTTTTTTCAAACAAAACATGTTAATACATGGAATACATGTATGCATTTGTATGTTATACTTATTTAGGTACTGTGAAAGCTTATATTGAAACATTTGAAATCTCACGAGAGCCTGTGTCATTGTTATAAATTAATATTTAATATACAGTTTACACCTTTACAGTTTATAATAATTTATGGTTAAATTTTAACATAATTATTCAATTTATAATTTTATATAATTAACAAATATTAGACACTAAGACTTACTAGTTACTAATCTATTCAGTGTTTTGTTTTAATAAAAATTCAACATCAAATGTACAAAACACATAGTAAATAAAACTAATTAAAAATTATATTATTATATATCAGGCGCGGATACAAGGGGGGCTATGGGGGCTGAAGCCCCCCTTAGACTAGAACTTCGGTACTTAAGATATTTCAAAAAATAAGTAATGCCCATGCTTTTATATACTTTAAGTACATTTTCTTGTTTAGCCCCCCCCCCCCCCTTTTTTCATTTCTAGATCCGCGCCTGTTATATATTACAATATAATTGAATATTAAGTTAATCTAGTAAGCTTCATGGTTAACATAGGTTTTATAACACATAATTTCTTTTGCGTTTTAACCCCCCTGACATTGAATCAGTATCATTGAGTAGTAATCTGTATCTTTTTGACAAGAGCTTATTTCAATGTTTGTAGTTAGATGTTTCTCAGTACTAAAACATAAATACAAATAAAATTATAATATTAAATTCATATTGTACATTACATTATTTATAGATGTTTTTACCTTTTTTTAATATATTCATTGTCAGCTTTATCGAACAATCTGTTTGTATGTACTAAGTACTAACAATTGGTCTTCTTTTGGTTTTGTGAATTTATATTACACCTTTGCGGTAAATAAATTAATTTAATCCTGAGATAGACGTTCAACACTAAATTAAGTTTATGGAACTGATAATATAATTTTAACAAGGACATAGATTTCTGGATAAATGTTTTCCATTGATTTCCAAAACTTGAGGATATTTACTTTATGGTTTAATCTGTTTTATTTAATATGATATGACTTAAGAATTGTTTCAATTGTATGAGATACAGATACAGATACAGAAGATACAGATACAGAAGTGTCAACATCATCCTTTTTTTTTTAAGAAAATCTTGTCTATCAAAATCTGTAGTTGAATCATATTCTGAATCTTTATTTAATATTATGTCATCATTGTTCATAGTTAAGTCAACACTTTTGCTTCAACCTTTTCAATTGAAGCCAAACTCCGATTAAATTACTAATTGCAGTAGTGTATTGTTTGTCATCACGATTTTGTATTGCGAGTCCAAAAAATTTGTTGCCAATAAAACTTTGTTCTTCATTAAATGTTGTTCCCTATTAGTTAAACATTCAACCAACTTTTCAGGAAATGAAGTATTAAATTTTTTAGTTTGAATTTTACATAAAATCCAGGTGCCATACAAATTGGTTAATGCCAACTGCTCGTTTTGGAACTTTTTGGTACATATTTTTGACGGTAACAAAGTTTTTGGAATAACTTCAATTTGATTCCATTCTGAACTATTTAAACTTTTTTGGATGATGAATCATTTGCTGCCATATTCTGTATAAAATGTTTAAGATATTTGACTCTTTCCAACATATCCAATGTTGAAAGCCAACAAGTCGGGCAGTCAAGTTGGGAGACTTTAATTTTTATTTTCTTATTATGTATATTTATGTTTGGTTTCAAAATTTGAACTTAATTTAATATTTTTTCAATCCCACTATCTTTTAAACTGTCTATCATAGCCAATTGTAATGTATGAGCCCACTCATCATACACTTAAAAATTAAAATAAACAATAAAAAAAAATTGTACCTATGTTTTAAATTTTAATTGGTACTTGGTATCATTATATTGGTTAACACAAAATTATTGTTTATACCTATTTATTATTTTATTCAAATTTTATGTGGGTAGACATTATTCATTACAATGAAAATTAAGTCTTTAAATATTTTAAGACAAGTACCTAATGATTTTAAGTTAAATATATTATTATTGTACCTTTACTCTCTGAGAAAATGACATTTAATCATATATATTATAATATGCCTGGTACAGCAAAAGTAGTTTTGTTATAAAATATAAATTATGACCAAGGATAATAAAATTAGCATATAACCGGGTCACTGCTTTTATTTCTATAATAAATAATTAAGAATGTGTTATTATTTAGTTTTTAAAAAACAAACAATTTTAACTAGGTATAATTAATTTGTAATTTAAGTAAATTTAAAATTTAGTAAAATATTGTAAAGAGTAGGTTTTTTAATTTTTCTAAACATAAATTTCTTTCTTGTAAAAGAGTATTTTGTGGCAACTTACCTGTAAATATTGAAGTATCACCTCCAATGTTTCGAAATGATTGAATTTCATTCAATATATTTTCAGTTTGTTCATAATCGTTATCTAGGCGACTAGGCAATTGGTATTTTGTTCTGTATTTTCAGCGACCATCATTAAGATTTGGTCTTTATCAAGATCGACATTATTTTCTATACATATTTCACTTGTGGTTTCATTGCTACAATAATTGTTAGTTAAATACATATATTTTATTAAAAAATAAATAAGACATTTGCATTGAATTTATTTTCATGTAGGATTAAACATTAAATTAAAATTATTACAACTATTTGGGTATTAATGGATAGTTATTGAGGTAAGAATTAAGTTTTTTAGATTTCAGATGGTAAAATATTTTTTAACTATATGATAGGTATTAAAAGATAAAATAAAATAATTCTTATTATTAATAATTTTAAATTTAATTTGAACACTATTATCTATTAATTTAAGTAGAGATGTTATTATTCATTTAATTGTAAAAATTAGATTTAACTCACTACCACGTATTTTTTTGTCAAAACTACTGTTTCTAATTCCAACAATACGTGTCGACAATTATCACGATTTTTATTCTGAAAAAATATTCGGACTGTCCGTAATATATACAAGGGAACGATCGGGCCACATTTGTTAATTTTTATAATTCAAATTGCAATAAAAATTGTAAAAATTCAAAAAAATTCAGAATTTCCAACTTAAGGTGGTTCTAGTCGGTCATTTTCTAAGGAGTAAGAATTAGGTAATTATGTGGCAGGTATAACCGTGCTATGTCAATGTGTGCGTGTGTAAATGAACATTGGTGTGTATGGGCGCACACCGTAGTGTATGTCAACGCGTAGCGACCTGCATACACATTCTAAGAACCAGCGTTCTCGCTCTCGCAGGCACATGTCAATATATTAAATTGGAAAAAACTATACGGTTAATTTTTGACTAAGACATACCTCGGCTCTGACAAAATTGTGAGACTTAGGTTGGTCCGATTTCGATTCTGTAACAATCCTAACAACTATTAACACGTCATCTAAAGAACGGTCGAAGAATTTTTTAGAAATGTTAATTTCTTCAATACATATGATTGAACAAAAATTTAGTATAAACTGAAATTTGTATAATATTATAAATTATAATATTGTCAAAAGTTCAAACTTTAAAAAAAGCTCCGACCGTTTTCTAGAGGAGATGCTAAGAAATGTTATTATTTTTACGTCATTAAAATCGGACCATCTAAAATCTCACAATCTTGTCAGAGCAGAGGGTCTAAAAACGGTAATTTTTTTGACCGACTGGAACCACCTTAAGTATTAATTTAAAACACATATATACCTGCACACAGAGCTGTCATCGTCAATGTTCAACAAAGTTTAACTTTTTTTTCGCTCACTACCGAACTACTGAAGTATCAAATAGAACGATCCAAATTTTACATACCTAGTTATAACGAGATTTTTGACTTTTGACACTAGTTGTGAGTGTTTCGGATAACATTTAAGGGCTGTAATTCCTTCATCAGTTCCATCCCTAATAATACTAATTTGTTATTGACTTGCAAATACCGGGATTGGACTTGCAAATTCTTGCTAATTGCTTGCAAAGTTATGGCACTATGCAAAACTTGCTTAAAAAATTGAAATGGCCAACTTCATGAACTTTACTTCATGAAGTTTTACTAAATAAAACTTTAATAAACTAAACAGCCGAAGAGAAAATAATTAGGTACTGATATAAAATAATCAGAATTTATCAATACGTACGTATGAGAATCATATGTCGACGATTATGGCATATCTTATTTATTGACTATTTACCGTGATAATAAATTTATGTATGTATAGTAATTGTAATTATAAATAATATTATAGGTACCTAACCATTTCAAACTCAAGTAAAAATATTTAATTTCAATTTTCCGTTCTACCATGCCGCCTTCCGCGTACCACCGTGTAGTCTTCCACGGGTATCACAAGTGGTACGGGTACCACAGTTTGAGAATTACTGATCTAGATAATAACCTTAGAATTTTATAGGAAGTAATTTTATTCTAATTTTAGAAATTACAGAGTAAAATGTGTTGTTGTGAACGCAAAATGGTAAACACAATATGCAGATGTGGCGTCCTTTTAATTATAAAATTATTTTTAATTTCTGTTTATGACTTATCAGCAAAAACTATCTGTGTACTTTCATCCTTCATGTCTCTAACAACAATATTTGTCCTTGTTCCTATTTACATTTTTATATGTAATGGGTTGTTGATCTTTTTTACTAAATTCACATACCACCCTGCCTAAATATTTCATTGTCATATTACGACTTTGTGATTGGATAAAGATTCAATTATGTTACAATAATTAGAAAAATGTATGAAAATTGTTTATTAAAAAGTATTATTGGTAATATGCAAAATAGAATGTTTTATGAGAGTTCCATATTAATAATATCATACAAATTAGATTTTAGATAATGTCTATTCTTTAAGATATTATTATAACTATAATACTTAAGTTATTCGCAACTTTATAATGATGTATTGTATGCTTAAGAGTCTATTTAACTTAGATTTTACAAAATGTAGGTATTAAAATATATTCAGTGTTTTTTAGTGTTAAAATATCAGATATTAAATATTTAAGTTATTTTTATTATAATAAATTATGGTTCACTATAAAATAAATAAATATCTATTTAATTAGGCTTTAAATTTGAATATTCAATGTGTGTCTTTCAAATACTTATCTAACGCATCCTTCAAACGTTTGTTTTCTAGGTCTTGAATATAAAAATGTTTAAGTGCAAGACATGTTTTAAACATTTTAAGATGAAACACCACCTTATTAGACATGAAAGAATTCACTCTGGTGAAAAACCATTTTCATGTGATATCTGCAACACTTCCTATCGAGACCTATCAAACCTAAAAAGCCATATTTTGTGCCATTCTAACGAAAGGCCTTATTCTTGTATCACTGAAGAAAAGTGTGATAAAAAGAAAATAAGATTCAAAAGAAAATCGCACTTTTACAGACATTTAAAAGCACATACAGACATGTGCGGATATTCTTGTAACATGTGCCAGAAAAGATATACTACTAATAGTAATGTAAATAGACATAAGAAACAAGTTCACAACATTTTACCTAAATATATTTAAATAAAAATGCGTTTTATTCAATTATTGTATCTTTGCAATTTATCTAATGTTTATAAGTCCATTATACATTTACCTTTATTTTGAGCAGATCATGAGTCAGAATAAAGGTTGAGTATCGTGGGATGACTGTTTTATACTGTTCTTCAAGAATATCCAAAAAGTGTATTATAACAGGTATAACATTAAAAAAGTTATAAACCAATGCTTGCCTACTATCAAATGTATTTTACGTCACTGTACTGTATTATACCGCATAGCACCTTGCACCACCTTAAATTATCGGAAATTGGACACGGGTTATAAAACCATTATTAATTACAAAACATGAATTATTCAAAAATGGATTAATTGAAAAAAAAGGTCAGAAAACATTTAAAAAACACATAATATTGTTATACTGCTAAATTATAATATATTACTATTGAAAATGGATTTACCCCTTAAATAAACAAATAAATAAAATGAAAATGAAATAAATACAAGAATTATTTTAGATCATTTTAGAATTATGCTACCAATTATGATGGTACCATATGTCCATATACCTAGTGACTAGAAATAATTTAATATGAAATATTTTAATTACAATTCATATCTCATAGTAAATTATATTATTAAAATATTAAACAAATTTTCTTAATACATATCAAAATAAATTAGGATTTGAGTAACTTATTTGCCAACTAGTGTATATCTACTAACTTTTTGGTTCTACATTTTTTACTTCTTGTTGCAAGTACTATTTACAAAGATAAGTAAAAAATAAGTTGTATAAACTAAATTATTTAACCTTTAAAAAGATTAAATAAACATAGGTATTGAGGGTATCTGTTTTTATGTTGAATTTTTAAATAGAAATAAATATAAAAATATACTTAATACGTATATATGTAGTTTAAAAAATATATACTGTCTCATTGTAACTATATTTACTATACCTATTATCAATTTAAATTTAAAAATTTCTAATTCCTGAATATTAAATAGACATGATTACAATTATATTGTATATTTTTAATTTTTATATTAATACTGTATTTTATTGGAGAACCATTCTATACTAGCAAAAAATTAAAAGTTGGGTTACTAAAAATGTATTAATGTTAATTAGCAATAAGCCAATAAATAATATGATATTAAATCATAATTATGTTCGCAGTATGCTAATTATAATTATTATAATTGGTATATTTTGTTACTTCATTATTTGCATATCTAAATGGATAATATTTAATTTTTTTTTTTTAATTTCATATACATATGAAATACTGGGCCCCACTGAGAAAACTCGTTAATTTATTAAATTAACTCTTTAACACTCCATATTATATTAATATAATATATTGGTTAATATTTAAAAATAATATATTGAAAAAAACAAATTATTAGATAGTTACTGTTACTATATTATTATATTCTTTATTTTGTCATTCTTTTACTCTTTGTACAAAACAAAACATTTTAAATATAATTTCTTATTAATAATTATATGAACTGACTTCTTTAAATAGTTCATCTATCCCATTGTCTGAAGGATACATAATACTAGCATCTTCTTCTTCCGCTGCATCAGGGAAGTCATAAGACTCTTGAACTCTTCACGTGTAGTATTTAATATTTCAATTTTATTTTTATTTGTTTTGAAATCTTGTTTAATTTTCAAATTGTGCTTTATGTATACGAATTTGGATGCTCGGTCATTTTATTTTATTTTATTTTTATTTATTCTTCAAGAAGATAATGGGCCCCACTGAACATGTTCGTGGTTACATTGGTTAGGTAATCTATTTGAACAGTATATAATCAGTATGAACAATACCATATGTGGAGAAACTACGGTCTGTTGATGCAGGTGTCTGTGAGAATTCTTATATAGCTACTGTAATAGAAAACATTTTAGGTGAAGTAAATATTCCTTACCATCATGTTAAAAGATGAAGTCTAGTTTCATTACTGGATACTTTTAAACTGTCCAAAACAAAGTTTTTTTGATCCTATTCTACTATTGATTCGATATTCTGCTAGTTCAGACATGATATCTGGAACACTAATTTGTAAATGTTCCTCCAAATTATTTATAAATTAATTCTGTGACATCAATACTTTTATTATTTTTCAGAAATTTTCCTCTATATATTGGAGCTAGAAGATGACCTGCTAAATTAATTTTTTTCACCGCACTATGCTTCCTATTGTCATGTTTTTGTAGTAATGAATAATTTCTCTTTTATTATTGAATTTGTTTTGTTAAAACTTCCTGAATTCCATTAAACACCTACAACAACTGTGCATTCATTACATGTTTCAGATTCTAAAATAGTTAAATATGGTTCGCCAGTTTGAAATATAGAAATAAAATATAAATACGGGACACTTCAAAAAACTAAATAATGAATTGTGGTGTATAATAAATTGTTTTTACATACATATTTAGTACTTGGCACACAAAATCAATTTTATTTTGATATTGATGTTGGTTTATTAAGACTATGCATATATTTATAATACCTATATAAGTTACGGTTGCCTAACTAAATATAATAAAAAAAATTAAATTCAGCTATTTTTTTCATTTTCTTAGTACCTATACTGTTTTATATCTACCGCCATATTATAGAAGTCCACCATGTTCAAAGAAAATCCGTCGATTTACATAATATATTGTACAAAACACTTTCAAATTTAACAGTATATCTTAAATAGGAAAATTGTGATTTTAAATTTAGAGTGAGAACCTTATTTTTTGGCATTTTGAAAACAAAAAGGTAGATATTATTTTCTAATTTTACCTAATGTTTATTAATTATTTATACCATCCCACTACGACTACGCAATTACCGACTACTCTTGTAACGTGTCAGCTTCAGCACTCTCATTTGAATTGTAAGTATAATAAAGGCACACAAATTTAGGTATACTTGAAGTATTTTTATTAATAACAACAAAGTCCGTTCTGAACTAATAGTACATACTCTCGTAGTCTCGTCATCTCTAGTATTCGACTCCCTTACTTTGTCTATGACTTTCCTATTTATGCTAAGCGGAGTCACCTTGTTATGATTACGTCCGTACAATCAAAAGGTGTGCGTTATTTCTAGTCTTCGCCTTTGATCTATGCACACGCTTTCCTATAATATGGTTTTTTAGCAAAGTCAATGAATGTCAGTGGATTAAAATACATAATTATAACTATTATTTTACATACTAATATTGAGGATTATTACACTACCTACAAAGTACACAACAAAAATGATTAATTAAATAACGTTATCGTCGCCGTCCACAATAGCTAAAATAAACCGAAATAATTGTACAATATTCAGTTACGTAAATTATTATTTCTACGAGCAGGTACACATGACTGATTATTTATCGGACGTTTTTTTTTCGTATTAAAATATTATCGTACGACAGGGTGTTGTCGACAAGGTATTGGTCAGTATCGAACTGTGGATTTCATGTTGTGTGTTGACTGTTGTGGATTGAGCAGATGATGTATTTCGTGCATTTTAGAAATGAATTGTATATACTTTTTTAAGTTTATTATTTAACAAATTACCTACTATGCATGATGTCATAATTTTATACATGGGATATGAACTATTATTATAGTAAATGTTTATAGATCGTTTATGAGAAGGAACATTTTCAATTGCTTTTTATGGTCTAAGAAAAGATTTGGTGAAATTTAAATTTAAATTTTCTAGTATCCAACAGTCACCGGGATAGGTGATATTGTTATTGAAACTCGAAATTACGAATTATATTTATCTTGCATTCAATGTCAACTTATCAACTTTTCATGAAAATATAAATCAATGTTTAATAATATTTTAGAACTTGAGGAAATATATAATATAATTATAATATAATTATAATTATATTAGGTAATATATTTGTAATTACAAAAAAAAGTAAATTAATTTATAATATAAAATCTAAACGACGTTTCGAATTAGCTGGGTGACGTATTTATAATTCAGATGTTATACCTACTAACATCAAAATGAATATTTAGATCCAGCTATACTGGTCAGAGAAATAAAATAAAAATATGGGACACAAAAAAAAAAAACAAAATAATAAATTATTTTTACATGGATAGGTAGTACTATATTAGTAGCCGGTACCAGGAAACCGGTTTAATCTTAACCTGAACGGAGTATAGAATCTATGTAGAATGTAGATACTATGTGAACACTATGTAGATAACGCTGATGAACATCATCTACATTGTGACCGTGCGCCTGGCAAAACGCTTTTCCCGGACAAACCCCATACTTATATATAACATACAACCTGTTATGTATTTAAACTCAGGACGAGTCGCGCTACGATCTACCGTCAACAGAATACTTTTAACTTTAATTCAAGAAACCTAAGTAAAAAAAACCGCAGGGAGTGCACCGCCTCCAGGATTACGGCTAAAATTAAAATAAGTATAGGCCAGATGCCGCCGTAAGAGACACCTTGTTCCCCGCTGAATGCGGTGATATTGTGAGCTGGACGGTATTGTATATTAACAAAGTGTACATGGTCTCGGCACTGCATATTAGGGTGGTCCTTATATGGTAGTCATGAAAAAATATTTATATTTCTCATATTACACCCCTTAGATTGGTTCAGTTAGACATAAAAATTAAATATTACAAGTTTCAAGACAATCAGAAAAAGTTAAACCGTGTCACAAGAGCCCCAAACTTAATTATTTTTGATTTAAACAAATTGTTTTATATTTTAAATACTGACCAATGAAATGTTTATTTTATTCAACATTTTATGGTACATTATTTGTTTAAAAAATTATTTTCTAAATTTGATATTCTTTACTTTTTTTTCATACAATTATTATTTTACATACAAATAGTGTT
>NC_042493.1:21470-26029 GCF_005508785.2 Acyrthosiphon pisum | reverse complement strand
ATGTACTATCAAATTTGACTAGAGAATATGAATTAAGCCTGAGCAATTATAGATTTCGACTGGTACGATGTATGTATTGATTTTATAATACTGTGCTAACAAAAAAAAAATGATTTGCGTGTATACACAATAAATAGTGAAAATAATGCTTCAATTTTAAGGGGGCTGGAGCGTTATCTATTCTAAGGAGTAAAAACTAGGCATTTTATATTTCAAGTTAAATAGGTCTTGTAAATGTATTGAAAGTAAATGAACATTAGAATCTATATGAGCAGTTCTCATATTTATTTTTTCGCGTATCACTGAACTACTGAAGTATCAATTGGTCGCGTTCCACCAATGATTAAAAATAGAACGATCCAAATTTTAGATATCTAGTTATAATGCGTGTTTTTGACCATTGACATATACCTTAAATAGATTTAAATGTTTTGGGAAAGGTACAGGTCTTTAAAATATTTTTTTAGGGATTTAGGTTAAATTTTTCCATTTTATGAAGTTAAGAATTTAGGTTCCGGTTAAAACCGGTATCTAACGTTTATTTTGGTATATATTTTTTTTCAAACAAAACATGTTAATACATGGAATACATGTATGCATTTGTATGTTATACCTATTTAGGTACTGTGAAAGCTTATATTGAAACATTTGAAATCTCACGAGAGCCTGTGTCATTGTTATAAATTAATATTTAATATACAGTTTACACCTTTACAGTTTATAATAATTTATGGTTAAATTTTAACATAATTATTCAATTTATAATTTTATATAATTAACAAATATTAGACACTAAGACTTACTAGTTACTAATCTATTCAGTGTTTTGTTTTAATAAAAATTCAACATCAAATGTACAAAACACATAGTAAATAAAACTAATTAAAAATTATATTATTATATATCAGGCGCGGATACAAGGGGGGCTATGGGGGCTGAAGCCCCCCCTTAGACTAGAACTTCGGTACTTAAGATATTTCAAAAAATAAGTAATGCCCATGCTTTTATATACTTTAAGTACATTTTATTGTTTAGCCCCCCCCCCTCTTTTTTCATTTCTAGATCCGCGCCTGTTATATATTACAATATAATTGTAATATTAAGTTAATCTAGTAAGCTTCATGGTTAACATAGGTTTTATAACCCATAATTTCTTTTGCGTTTTAACCCCCCTGACATCGAATCAGTATCATTGAGTAGTAATCTGTATCTTTTTGACAAGACCTTATTTCAATGTTTGTAGTTAGATGATTCTCAGTACTAAAACATAAATACAAATAAAATTATAATATTAAATTCATATTGTACATTACATTATTTACAGATATTTTTACCTTTTTTTAATATATTCATTGTGAGCTTTATCGAACAATCTGTTTGTATGTACTAAGTACTAACAATTGGTCTTCTTTTGGTTTTGTGAATTTATATTACACCTTTGCGGTAAATAAATTAATTTAATCCTGAGATAGACGTTCAACACTAAATTAAGTTTATGGAACTGATAATATAATTTTAACAAGGACATAGATTTCTGGATAAATGTTTTCCATTGATTTCCAAAACTTGAGGATATTTACTTTATGGTTTAATCTGTTTTATTGAATATGATATGACTTAAGAATTGTTTCAATTGTATGAGATACAGATGTTTGTGAGATTTTTAATAGGTACATTGTAAGTGTCAACATCATCCTTTTTTTTTAAGAAAATCTTCAAGTCTATCAAAATCTGTAGTTGAATCATATTCTGAATCTTTATTTAATATTATGTCATCATTGTTCATAGTTAAGTCAACACTTTTGCTTCAACCTTTTCAATTGAAGCCGAACTCCGATTAAATTACTAATTGCAGTAGTGTATTGTTTGTCATCACGATTTTGTATTGCGAGTCCAAAAAATTTGTTGCCAATAAAACTTTGTTCTTCATTAAATGTTGTTCCCTATTAGTTAAACATTCAACCAACTTTTCAGGAAATGAAGTATTAAATTTTTTAGTTTGAATTTTACATAAAATCCAGGTGCCATACAAATTGGTTAATGTCAACTGCTCGTTTTGGAACTTTTTGGTACATATTTTTGACGGTAACAAAGCTTTTGGAATAACTTCAATTTGATTCCATTCTGAACTATTTAAACTTTTTTGTATGATGAATCATTTGCTGCCATATTCTGTATAAAATGTTTAAGATATTTGACTCTTTCCAACATATCCAATGTTGAAAGCCAACAAGTCGGGCAGTCAAGTTGGGAGACTTTAATTTTTATTTTCTTATTATGTATATTTATGTTTGGTTTCAAAATTTGGACTTTATTTAATATTTTTCCAATCCCACTATCTTTTAAACTGTCTATCATAGCCAATTGTAATGTATGAGCCACTCATCATACACTTAAAAATTAAAATAAACAATAAAAAAAAAATTGTACCTATGTTTTAAATTTTAATTGGTACTTGGTATCATTATATTGGTTAACACAAAATTATTGTTTATACCAATATTTTATTATTTTATTCAAATTTTATGTGGGTAGACATTATTCATTACAATGTAAATTAAGTCTTTAAATATTTTAAAACAAGTACCTAATGATTTTAAGTTAAATATATTATTATTGTACCTTTACTCTCTGAGAAAATGACATTTAATCATATATATTATAATATGCCTGGTACAGCAAAAGTAGTTTTGTTATAAAATATAAATTATGACCAAGGATAATAAAATTAGCATATAACTGCGACATTGCTTTTATTTCTATAATAAATAATTAAGAATGTGTTATTATTTACTTTTTAAAAAACAAACAATTTTAACTAGGTATATTTAATTTGTAATTTAAGTAAATTTAAAATTTAGTAAAATATTGTAAAGAGTAGGTTTTTTAATTTTTCTAAACATAAATTTCTTTCTTGTAAAAGAGTATTTTGTGACAACTTACCTGTAAATATTGAAGTATCACCTCCAATGTTTCGAAATGATTGAATTTCATTCAATATATTTTCAGTTTGTTCATAATCGTTAACTAGGCGACTAGGCAATTGGTATTTTGTTCTGTATTTTCAGCGACCATCATTGAGATTTGGTCTTTATCAAGATCGACATTATTTTCTATACATATTTCACTTGTGGTTTCATTGCCATAGGCGGTGCGCAGACATTTGTGGCAGGGTGGGCCAAGTCAATAAAGATTAAGAAACCTGAACTCTGATGGAAGAAACAATTATACTTTAATTTACCTACTCGTAATCACCCACTATTTAAGGCACAAATCATTCATATGATAAAAAACAGATACATATTTTTTTAAATTAAATAAGAAATATTTTAATTGTCAACACGGTATTAAATTTTAAATAAATACAATTTCGCAATCTGTAATGGCACGGCCTACTAGTATGTAGTAGTCCGTGGTAATGGTAATATGTTATCAATTTTATTTTTAAAGACATTTAATTTATTATCATTGATTATCAATGTTATTTTTCACCTACTCAATTAATGTTCTATGACTTAAAAAAATCAAAAATTGTGATGTTTAAATCATGTATTACTATGTATACAAATTTCGATACGTCTCGCAGGGTGGGCCACGGCCCACCCGCCCCCCCCCCCCCCCTGTGCGCACGCTTATGTTCATTGCTACAAGAATTGTTAGTTAAATACATATATGTATTTTATTAAAAAATAAATAAGACATTTGCATTGAATTTATTTTCATGTAGGATTAAACATTAAATTAAAATTATTACAACTATTTGGGTATTAATGGGTAGTTATTGAGGTAAGAATTAAGTTTTTTAGATTAAAAATATTTTAAAATAATTTAAAATATTTTTTAACTATATGATAGGTATTAAAAGATAAAATAAAATAATTCTTAATTTATTCTTATATAATTAATAATTTTAAATTTAATTTTAACACTATTATCTATTAATTCAAGTAGAGATGTTATTATTCATTTAATTGTAAAAATTAGATTTAACTCACTACCACGTATTTTTTTGTCAAAACTACTGTTTCTAATTCCAACAATACGTGTCGACAATTATCACGATTTTTATTCTGAAAAAATATTCGGACTGTCCGTAATATATACGATCGGGCCACATTTGTTAATTTTTATAATTCAAATTGCAATAAAAATTGTAAAAATTCAAAAAAATTCAGAATTTCCAACTTAAGGTGGTTCTAGTCGGTCACTTTCTAAGGAGTAAGAATTAGGTAATTATGTGGCAGGTATAACCGTGCTATGTCAATGTGTGCGTGTGTAAATGAACATTGGTGTGTGTGGGCACACACCGTAGTGTATGTCAACGCGTAGCGACCTGCATACACATTCTAAGAACTAGCGTTCTCGCTCTCGCAGGCACATGTCAATATATTAAATTGGAAAAAACTATACGGTTAATTTTTGACTAAGACATACCTTGGCTCTGACAAAATTGTGAGACTTAGGTTGGTCCGATTACGATTCTGTAACAATCCTAACAACTATTAACACGTCCTCTAAAGAACGGTCGAAGAATTTTTTAGAAATGTTAATTTCTTCAA
>NC_042493.1:13816-17226 GCF_005508785.2 Acyrthosiphon pisum | reverse complement strand
TTTCAATTGAAGCCAAACTCCGATTAAATTACTAATTGCAGTAGTGTATTGTTTGTCATCACGATTTTGTATTGCGAGTCCAAAAAATTTGTTGCCAATAAAACTTTGTTCTTCATTAAATGTTGTTCCCTATTAGTTAAACATTCAACCAACTTTTCAGGAAATGAAGTATTAAATTTTTTAGTTTGAATTTTACATAAAATCCAGGTGCCATACAAATTGGTTAATGTCAACTGCTCGTTTTGGAACTTTTTGGTACATATTTTTGACGGTAACAAAGCTTTTGGAATAACTTCAATTTGATTCCATTCTGAACTATTTAAACTTTTTTGTATGATGAATCATTTGCTGCCATATTCTGTATAAAATGTTTAAGATATTTGACTCTTTCCAACATATCCAATGTTGAAAGCCAACAAGTCGGGCAGTCAAGTTGGGAGACTTTAATTTTTATTTTCTTATTATGTATATTTATGTTTGGTTTCAAAATTTGAACTTAATTTAATATTTTTTCAATCCCACTATCTTTTAAACTGTCTATCATAGCCAATTGTAATGTATGAGCCACTCATCATACACTTAAAATTAAAATAAACAATAAAAAAAAATTGTACCTATGTTTTAAATTTTAATTGGTACTTGGTATCATTATATTGGTTAACACAAAATTATTGTTTATACCTATTTATTATTTTATTCAAATTTTATGTGGGTAGACATTATTCATTACAATGTAAATTAAGTCTTTAAATATTTTAAAACAAGTACCTAATGATTTTAAGTTAAATATATTATTATTGTACCTTTACTCTCTGAGAAAATGACATTTAATCATATATATTATAATATGCCTGGTACAGCAAAAGTAGTTTTGTTATAAAATATAAATTATGACCAAGGATAATAAAATTAGCATATAACTGGGTCATTGCTTTTATTTCTATAATAAATAATTAAGAATGTGTTATTATTTACTTTTTAAAAAACAAACAATTTTAACTAGGTATATTTAATTTGTAATTTAAGTAAATTTAAAATTTAGTAAAATATTGTAAAGAGTAGGTTTTTTAATTTTTCTAAACATAAATTTCTTTCTTGTAAAAGAGTATTTTATAGTATTTTTATCCTGAGAAAAAGAACGCCAACAATGTGAAGTGCAGAGACTATTGCCTTATGACTTTATTACAATTGCTATACTTTTATCCAGAGAAAAAGAAGAGCTACAATAAATTAACAAAATTGTTTTTTCCTATAATATTTTTTTTATACATACAGTAGAACCCGTTTAAGACGCTCTCCAAGGGACCAGTTAAAAATAGCGTCTTAAACAGGAAATCGTATTACGCGGGAACAAAAATTTTTTTTACATATTGTACATATTAAACATGTACCTATTATGTTTATTTTACTTTGCTGAGTGAGTTATTACATTTATATTGCATATTATTTTATTACTATTAAATAAAATTATTTTTAAAAATATTATAAATATTATAAATATTAAAAATATTATAAATTACTATTAATTAATTTTTATTACTTATTTCAAAAAATCATCTATCTTCCTTTGTTTCATATTTTTTATGTTTTTTGCATTCAGGAAGTTTTCAATTTTATTAAGATGATTTAACGATTCATCAGCGTCGTCAAAAGATGCAACTAATCTTCTTAGCTCATTAACATAATCAAGTGCATTTACTACTGGGAGAATCGGTGTTGTATCATCCTCTTCCTCGTCTTCGCTTTCTTCATCTATAGAAGTTACATCAGCCGGTGCAATTTTATCAGTAATTATCTGGTCAATGCTTCTAATGTTACTTGTGGCGACGTCCTCGTCAATTTCTGCATATCCTGGAAACTCCTCCAATTCTTGAACATCTTCGCTGCTTTTCTCCACGGCACTGTAATCACCCTCAACAAATTTTGCTTTTCGAAAACAATTTTTAATGACATCAGCCGTAATTTCATCCCATGCTGCAGATACGTAGTGTAATGCATCGAGTACGTCAACTTTTTTCGCGGGATTTTTACTTTCCATTTCTTTCAAGTATTGTAAAACCAATTTTTTTCGATATTTTTGTTTTAAAACTTTGATAATACCTTGATCCAGAGGCTGTAATTTGGCTGTTGCGTTTGGGGGTAAAAAAACAAGTTTTATGTTTTCAAGTGGAATAGTAGTGTGTCGTATCTAATCGTCTTATCGCCCGAAAACCAGTACTACTAACACGTACACACTATTCGTTATCGTTATTATTTAGTTACATAATATTAGTGATACGTATATACGATGTATTTTTATATTAATATAACTGACAAGGCGAGCGTCTTATCCGGGAACATAGAGCGTATTATCCAGAGTTAATTCTATGTTAAACGTTGTCAAAATCAAGGTACTCGTAAAAATGAGCGTATTAGCCGGGAAATCTTCTTAAGCGAGAGCGTCTTAAACGGGTTCTACTGTATATTACTCTATTTCATCATAAGTGTAATGCAGAGACTATTGCTTTATTATTTAATATTTTTGTACTACTATATTTCATAAATAGAAATAAATTACCTAATAATTAATAATATAAATTATGATCTTTATAGTTTATAATTCCTAAAGACTTTTCACAGTGATGTTTTTTATTTTATGTTTTACTCTAATATTATTTAAATATCTGACTTGTTATAATCGATAAATTTCTAATATGCTCTATAAATTTAAAGAATGGTAATTTTTTTTTTTAAATAAAATAGTATTGTTGTTGTAAAAAAAATTGTCAAATATTCCAATGGTCAAATTAAGTTAGGAGTAGTAAAATATAATAGTTATTCTGTAATGTCTACACCCCTAATGAATCAAATATTGTTGGAACATTTTATGTGTGTACACCAGATATTTTTTGTTAAATTAAAACATATTAAGAATATCTTTTAGATTCTGAGCGGAGCGAGGAAGCTATTGTTTTTACAATGGTATTTATTTCTTTATTTTTTTATTTTTATTTGTATATCCTGTATACAAAATTTCTTCCAGAAGGAGTGTTTCGATTTCAACATATAGTACCTTATCCTTTAGCAAATTGGATCAAGATGGTACTTTAGAGAGGTCATTTTTCGATTTTCTTAATAATTATTTAATGCCACGGGAAAAACCAACGGAAAATTACGAAAAAACGCTAAAAATCGGATTTTAATTTCTAACGCTTTGTTTATCACCATAAAAACGAATAAAAAATTATAATATTTTAATATTAATTCAACTTACATGATAAAATAAATAATAACAAAATATAAAATATCCAGACTGACAAACCGTCTCTCTCAGAATCGTTTTTCTTATACAATGATATTGTATCACTGAATTCAAGTCTAATACAACCATTATACAATGACCCACTTGTAATCTACTGTACAGCAGAGCG
>NC_042493.1:4166-13766 GCF_005508785.2 Acyrthosiphon pisum | reverse complement strand
CCTTTACCAAAAAAACTTGGTCTACAAGTAAGTCAAATTACATTTCCATCAGCGTTCATATTTTACAACAATGGATCACTCGATTTCTCATGTAGCGATTTTCTTATTTTGTTGTAATTCAAAAACGAACTACTGTAGATACATGATAATTTTACTGATTGTTTATATTCTCATTTTCTATACACCGTAAAATTTTGAAAACATTTTGACTCATTTTGAGCTGTTTACAGACAATTTCAAATTTCAATTTTTTTAGTTTACCTGACTTGGTGTATTTTTTTCTTCAAATTATATAATTTACAAATTGGTCTCTCCGCGAGAGTAGTGTTTTTCTTATTTCAACTACAAAGAATAGGTACTAAGAAAATAAAGTTGACACAACCGCTAAAATGATACCAACTATTATTTAGATCGAGAGTTCTATTTAGTGTTAATTTAATTGATTATTTATTCATCAAAATGTCTCTAATTACAAGTCTGTGGTCCATAAAACTCCTCTAAAGCTAAATGGAAATGCATGATTTTACTACGGAAATATTGTGGATGTTCGTTCGAAAATAAGATTAATGACTCATAGGTAAACGAGAGGGTATAAAATGTATAATGTATCAATAGGAAATTGTATGTAGATTTAATTAAAATTGTCGGTTTAACCAACATTCAAATAACTGTCCTAATACTTTCTAAAAACCGCAAAAAAGTAAAATACCATAGGAAAATTTGCTTTATTATCAAATATCAATAACGAATAAATCATAATATGTTAAAATTGATAACAAATTATTAAATTACCAAGTCTGTAATCACGGTTCAGGTTAGAAATTGAATTTCGGATATTATATGTTTGAGGTTATGTGTATTATGCCCCTATATATTAATTCAAGCTATGTATATAATATATAATATATATATATATATATATACCGAGTAAACAGATGCCGTTAGGGCATTTGGATCTATAAATAGCGTTTGGGATTTCTTCGACCGGTGGTTGGTGATGTACTATCACAGAACAATAATTCTAACAATATTCTATATTATCATGATAATATATAATAATAATTAATAATAGTAATAGCCAATGGGTATATTAATTATTAATACTATTCACCACTGGAAACGTCAAGGGTGGCGGGTGACGGGAGGTCGGCCCGCCGATAAACGTCTCGTTTCCAGGCCACTGTCTAGTGTAGTAGTCCGTGCTATTCACTATATTCACGAAATAAATTTGTCATCATTCATCAATAAAGACGTAAAGTTATTAAATAAGTACCTTCATGTGTGATATTATAAACTTTGTGAAACAATTTATTATAATATTCATAATTTTGTTCTTGTGTTATTATTTATTATAAAAAAGTCTCAAAAATCCAAAAAAAAAGCACTGAAAACTAAAAACTTGCGAAATATGCAAAAAAAAGCAAAATAAAATTTTTAATTTGAGTTCTATGCATTACGAAACTCATTTTTAGCTTACTCTGCTATTTTTTAAACATTTCAAAAGAAATATGCAAATGCTATAAAATCCCAACCCTGGTCATTACAATAAAATTTTCTCGACCAGATAATGTTACTTCATTGGATCTGGTTTCGCCATGTTGTAACTTTCGTCTTCGTTTTCGTTTCTCATTTTCTTTATAGTCACTTAATCCAGACAAATATTTAGCAGAATTTTCATAATACATAAATCTATTTCTATTCCGAGCCGATTTAACATAATATATTGTTGAATCATAAAGCTGAACAACGGCGTTTAAATCAAAAAATTAATATATTTTAATAATTAAATTTATGTATATTTATTCATTTTATCCCAAAAATTAATATACAATAATAATCTATCAATATAAACTTGCTGCCCCCTAAATGAACTAAACAATTTGCCCCCCGGGCACACTTGACCCCCCTCCCCTAAATATGGCCTGGTACTTGACCCTAGGTATTACCTACCTACTTTGTATAATGTAAACTGTGCACCTAGCTGAGTCTCATTTTTTATCGTCAGTCAAAAATGTCAGGCCTTGCGCTATATGCAAATTTTTAAACTGCACTAATACTTAACCAAATTAAGTTCAGATGCGAAAAAAACCCTGCATCAGCATTACCTATATCTTTCTAATATCAGTCAAGTTTTAGGTCTCTAATCAGTGAGCACAGTACATTCATAATATGTCTGTGTTAAAGCTAAGGTCATTCTATTATGAATAAGGTCAAAATTCAATGTTTTACGAGGAGGTATTTTGAAAATCTAATTATTTTTGTCCCGCTCCTCTTATACTTCAAGAATAACCATCGCTGTCACTGTTTTTGACATGGTTGTGTATCAATTATAAATAATAATCACCAACATTAATAATTTTTTCCTTAATACTACGGTCGGGAACTATACGGTCAGCGTATTTATTTTTCCGGTGAAATACAGTCTGGAACTATACGGTTTGTGAAATTCGGGGTTTCTACATTCTGTGAAAATACGGTCTGTACGATTATTTTCTGTGTAAAAATGTAGAGATGTTGATTCTTTTATCAAACAACACTTATTATTTCAAAAAGTGTAAATTTTTTTGAAAATATTTTTTTACATACTTCCAAGTCGCTTATAAAACAACGTTTTTATTAAAAAATTATATTTTTATCCTTATAATTATTTAAGTTTTTTACTTTTTTGAATGACAACATAGGGTTTTAATTTTATATTCCAAAGCATAATATTTTTCTTAATATTTTGATACATGAAAATCGAATTTGGGGCGAGTAGTTTATGAGTTATAAATATTTAAAATTTAGATGAGTGGAGTGGAGTTGTACGGGGTTACCCCGCGAAATGTTTGTCCACTTCATTAACTGTTAGTAAAACATTCGTAATTACCATAGACATAATTGTATGATGTCTATGGTAATTACGTAGGCATTTCGAGGGGTCTGTAAACTGTAATCTACCGCAGGTAGATTGCCTACCTGTTAATATACTGCTGCGAATCAGAACTTTTATTCTGGACAACGGAAAAGTTAAGATAAGTTTTAAACGCCATACACCGAATATTAAATAACGAATTGAACACAGTTTGAGTAATATAGAGTTGGTCATTTAACGGAATAAGCTATTTTAAATAAAAATATATTTATCATTAATACCACTATACTCTGTCCAGCGAGAGAACGCGCCGATTCTGCGCATCCCCCCACGCACCTTGCTATCGAAACTAGTTCCCCTTGGCAGGATGTTGGGTGGGGGAACAAGTTTTGGTCGGTGCGCGGCGCGTTCTTTCGCTGAACAGACCACAGGCGCGTCCCTACGTCGGGCTATGTTCTAGTTTTGTTTTACAAAATACCCATAATTCATAGTACATTTTTTTAAAAACTTGACTAAATTTTTTTGATATTACAATTTTTTTTTTTTACTATTTTAGGGTTACAAGTTCCAAACATATGATATATGGCATAATTAATGCCATTGAAAATTGTCCTGATATTATTTTTCTTTGTATTAAAAAAATTATTTTTATATTATGCACTCTTCCAGTTAGTGCAGCAACTGCAGAACGCAGCTTCTCAACTCTTCGCAGGTAGCATTTTCACTCGTAGTTATAAAAATTGTATGAATACATTTTTATACTTTTATTTAAGCCTTTTATTAAACTATATACTTTTTCTAAAACACAATTTGAATTTTATATTTAAAATAGATACTTACATAAAAGCATACAATTGATATGCATGCTGTAAATTGTTATTAACCGCTTATAGCTTTAGTTTATGCTTATTATTGCTTTGCTGTATTGTTTATTAGATTAAAAAATTGGTTAAGAAGCCGAATGACTGAGCAGAGGCTCGCCGGATTAATCGGTTGATAACAGATATTTAACCTTCAAATTCGGCCGATTAAACTCCGGTTAATTTTAACCGTGATTAAGGCGGGCTGCACACTGAAGAAACTTGTTTTAAGAAACTAATTTCATGAAATGTGAAACTTTAATTTCATGAAACCATTCAATTGAAAATCAAATAGATACGCACACTGAGTTTCACGAAACAAAAATTTCCCATAGTTGCGCAACCACGGTTTCATGAAACTTGTAATTTTGGTTTTATCAATAAAGTTTCGTATAAATTATACGAAATAATATAATTAGGTACCATTTATCATATTTTAGTATAATATATATAATATATATATATACTATACACTGTACCTTGTATATACAGCGTAGCAACAATAGTAAGTAGTATTTATCGTACTTATTGAATATTATTTATATACGACATAAAAATCCCTAGGCTCTCTTCATAGTAAATAAATCCCCATAATAGAAACGTTATCGATGTTTTGACCAATAGTATCTTTGTTTTTTTTTTATTTTATACAAAATATCGCTTGTGGACTCATATAATCTACAAATCTACATATCTAATCTACAATATTATTATTTAATAGCATAACGTACGTCATTCGGAGTAGTTGAGTTCACTTTAGTGCTAGTGAATAATTAAATATATAAGTTCGATATTAATTGATTTTATATATTTTTATTGTTATCTAAATATTTAAATACGATGTCGAAAGGAGAACGAGATTTTAATTCAAAATTAATAGAAGCAATCGAAGGATACGTCTGCTTGTACGATTACAAAAACAAGGATTATAGAAATAGAGATAATGTCGACCTGGCCAGGGAAAATGTTTCAAAGGAGGTAGGACGAACAGGTTAGTAAACAACTTTGAAATAACTTCGATATATATTTGTTAATATTAATGATTACAATGGTTTTTAGTCATAAACTTAATTTATTATATATACAAGTATAAGTATAAATATAAATATAAATATAAGTATAAGTTACCAAATATATCTATAGCGACTATAGTGATATTTTTATTTTCATATTTAATAACCATGTGATTACTCTATACTTCCCACAATTCTTAACCATTGAGGTGGAATAGCAACACCAGGTTTTAAGAAGTAATCACTGAGGTAGTCTCTCATTCCCTTTGCTGTCGTTAAATTAACGTTTCTGTTTATTTCTAAGTTAACATTCGGCATATGAGTGTCTTCATCAATATTAACATCATTTCTTGGCGTATACATTTTTCCTTCTGTTTTGCGAATATAATTATGCAAAACACATGCACATTTTATAATAGATATCACGGTTTTTTCTGAGCAACCTATAGGCGTTTCAAACACACGAAACTTAGATGTGAGCATTCCAAAGGCACACTCGACTGTCTTACGACCTAAAGACAGCCTAAAATTGAAAACTCGTTGCTTATCTGTTAAAGAGCTTCTAGGATATGGTCGCATAATATATGTTTTAAGAGGGAATGCCTCATCTGCTGAAAAATAATAAGGGAAGCTGTGTTCGTTTTCGTCAAGTGGTAATGGTTCTGGTGGTGGTAAATTAAGACCATCAGCTTGCAACCATCGACCTAAACGAGATGAACGAAAAACTCCCCCATCGCTGTTTCTACCAAGATCGCCTACATCAATAGTAACAAAACAGCCATCTGCATCTGCACACGCCATAAGTTGAACAGAAAAATAACCTTTGTAATTGAAATTACGTGAGCCAGTATTTCCAAATTTTTTAATTCTTATGTGCTTGCCATCAATCGATCCCAAACAGTGAGGCAAACTCCATAGTTGTTGATAACGTGCTGAAATGTTTTTCCATGCATTTGTATCTGGAACAGGTAACCATTCTGGATGTAAACAGGTCCATATAGCTTCAGTTGTTTCTGCAACAGTCATACCAATTGTTCTTTCACCTCTTACGAAGTAGTGAGCCAAAGCTCTAAAGCTGCCGCCTGTGGCCAGATATCTGAAATAATATAATAAAAAAATGTTGTGAATTTTTAGGTTAACAAAATAAACAAATTTTCTTGTTTTTTACGATTTAATAGAATATGTACTGATAAAAATACTCATAAAATAATATAATTAATATTGATTTTTATAAAAACTCCAATTCTTATAAATATTGCTCATAATTAAACAGAGTTAAAAAATTCAAGTCAAACACTCATTTGTATACTGCCTAGCGGTTAATAGAATTGTTTTCTGTTTGTTGTAGCAAAAGAGTGCAAGGAATCGTGGAGAAACTTAAGAATAGTTTATACACGTGCTATAAAGAAGCCACCATCTGGATCTGGAGTGAATAATAAAAATAAGACGTGGTATCTTTCAGAAAATATGAGTTTTCTAAAACCATATATCAATATTACTTTGGACAAATCATTACCCGGAAATTTACCACCACCACCTAACAACGAGGAATTTCAAGAATTTGAAGAAGAAAACCCAACCGAAATAAACAGATCGCAATATATATGCAATGACATTGAAAATCCCACATACGATGTTTCGTCTTGTAGTATTAGTGCAGATACTACCAAAACTACCAGCCAATATGCAATGGGGCCTCCAAAGAAAAAGAAAAAAACACAAGTTGATACTGCAGACGATTGCATAATCAACTACATTCAGTCAAAGTCAAATAAACCACCAAATGAAGATAATGCGAAAAAACTTTTTTTATTAAGTCTACTTCCAGATTTAGAAGAAATGAGTACAGTGCAATTCAGAGCTTTCAGACGCGATGTGGGCAATCTTATTGACAGAACACTTGGACAACCACCAATACCATACTTGACATCTAACAACTATCAAACAACTTTACAACATCATTCTGATTCCTCATCATATGATGGTCACTCTCACACATCAGAACAGAATTCTTCTGAGATTGACCACCCTAACATGCTATACCAAGAACTTCAACCATATTTGCTCAGAAGACCAGAAAATTGAATAACAAAAACTAGTATTTTGTAATTAGTATACTGTATTTTTTTTTTATTTCATTAATTTTTATAACCCAGAAAATGTTTAAATTTGTAATTTTTTTTTTTACTGAATTTCTATTTCTAGAATAAAATATATAATTAAACTTACCTCAATGTTATTATGAGTTTTTCTTCTGGTTCCAAAGCCATTCTCCAGTTAGTATCTTTCTTCGTTATATGTGGTCCAACTAACTGCACTAAACGATGAAAAGCAACTTGAGACATTCTATAGAAACTTTGGAATTTATCCTCATCGGCGGTTAATTCCTTTGCAACTACATAGCTACTATGCTGTTTATCTTTTAAAAGTGGATGAATCCAATACCTACGTTTCCTTTTTTTGTTACGAAGCCACCAATATAACATAAACACATCCTCATCATCAGACGACATTGTCGAAACTATACATTAGTTTCTCACACTTTAATTTCACCAGTGTACGCAAATAAGAAATTAGTTTCATAAAACTAGTTTCATTAAATTTATTTCTTAAATTGGTTTCTAAAACAAGTTTCTTCAGTGTGCAGCCCGCCTAACTGTGTTGGTGTCATGCCTACTATTTGCAATTCGCAATCGGCGACGAGTGCTCGTTCGGGAGCGCCGTTTATCTGTCTATGAACGTTCGTCCAGTACGATTCATCAAAAAAAAATGTCAACAAGCAAATCAAATTAAATTTTTATGAGTGTTTGAAATTCATATTTTTACAATATTTGATATTCACTCGATTTCTCATGTAACAATTTTCTTATTTTGTTGTAATTAAAAAACGAATGACTTTCGATACTTGAAAATTTTATATTAGCATTTTCTATGCACGGTAAAATTTTGAGAATAATTTGACTCTTTTTAAGCTGTTTACGGACATTGTCAATTTTTTTAGTTTTATTTACTATAAATATCAATACAATTCTATTTGTCGGGTAAAAAGCGTTAAAATGTAATGCAAGGCTCCTGATATATTGTTACAATAGAAGTTGAAAAATATTAAAAATACATATAGGCACAATTTGTTTTTATAAGCATTTAAAGTTCGAATTTTGACAAAATGTATCAAACTTAAAACGTAATAATTATTTTGTAGTTAAAAATGTATAAAATGTTCAACTTTTATGGCTAAGGATTGGAAATTTTAATCAAGGTTCCACGTAAATAGGTTATAATATATTATGAATTACTTTATTCACAATAATATCATCAAATATAAGTAATATCATAGGCGGGCGTCGCCCGTTACCGCACAAACGCGCAAAATACGCATGGGACAAAACCGAACACAGATTGGGATATCCAGTATTTTTAAATTTTTAAAATACTGGATATCCCATTACAGCACACGTTTATTTTGGACGATTATCGTCACTTATCGACAATTATCTATAACGACATTATTAAGCTTTATCTGTAAAAAATTGTATTCGCAGTGTACAAATTTGTAGTTCATTTTTAGTCGTCTTTCGATCTTTGAATCATTCCACGTGACATTTCAAATAAAATCAATAAAATATGTTTAAACTTTTTACTAATAACCATGGTAATAGTTCTATTGATTTCGACAACTATAACTTTCGTTATTTTAGAACTAATAAAAGTTCAGGTGATATTGTTTGGCGGTGTGTGCAATAAACATGTAATGTAACTTTTATCACCAACAATGAAAAAACGGTTTCAATTCGCAGTAATATTAAAGATCACCAACACAACGAGGACAATGATGAACAAAAAAAAGAACTACAAAACATTCGTACAGCTATTAAACGTAAAGCTATTGAAAATGTATATGAAAAGCCAATAAAAATAATTCGTAAAGAATTATCAAGTATTGAAGACTCTCAGGTATGTTCATAGGCGCATAAATAACGTTTGAGATTTGGGGGGCCTAATAGGGCCTTACTTTGATAATATTGAATAAGCTTAAAACAAAATGTAGGAAATGTTTGGGAGGGCTATGGACATTTTTGGGGGGGCTTAGCCCCTAAAGCCCCCCCTATTTGCGCCTATGGGTATGTTCATCTAATATAAATGCTCTTCGAAAGTCTATGTATCGAGAACGACGCAAAACTTTACCTACCATTCCATCATCTATAACCGATGCTATTCAAAAAGTTAAAATTGCTTGTATTGAGAATAAATCTAAAGAAAATTTTGTACACGTATTTGAAGAGGATGAAATAATAATTGTAACTTGCAAAACAAATTTATTATTTCTCAATGACAATACGGAAACTCTTTTAGCCGACGGTAGGTACATTCACATATTGCCCAAAACATTTTTTTCAGCAATATACAATACATGGTTTAACAAGAGGCCAAACGTTCCGTTAGTATTTTGTTTTTTGCCGTCTAAAACATTAAAATGTTATATTCGTCGGAGCTCATACTGCAGCGAGTAATATGTGTTTAAAAAGGTGGGTAAGTGGATGTCGCTCTGCTGTACAGTAAGTTACAAGTGGGTCACTGTATAATGGATAGTATTAAATTTGAATTCAATGATATAATATCACTGTATAAGAAAAACGAATCTGAGCGGAGACGGTTTGTCAGTCTAGATATTAGACATACATATTATAGGTATACTTATCTATAGAGATGGGAGCTTGGTAAATTTACCCGGTAAATTTTACCGGTAAGGTAAATTTACGTAAATTTTACCGATATTTTTTTTACCCGGTAAATATTTTTTACCGTTCTAAAAATCGAGTGACCACTTATTTCAAATGTTTTTATGTGAACATTAACACTAGTAACATTTCTA
>NC_042493.1:0-4116 GCF_005508785.2 Acyrthosiphon pisum | reverse complement strand
TAATGTGTTATATTATGGCAAATATTTTCACAACTTATCATACAACATGCTAATAAAATATTGATCGGGACAAGTAATAAAAATATTCTGAAAATATGTGTATTGAAATATATTATTGGCAAATATTTTCACAACTTATCATACAACATGCTAATAAAATATTGATCGGGACAAGTAATAAAAATATTCTGAAAATATGTGTATTGAAATATATTATTGGCAAATATTTTCACAACTTATCATACAACATACGAATACAATATTGATCAGTACAAGTAATAGAAATATTCTGAAAATGTGTGTATCGAAATATATTATTGGTAAATATTTTCACAACTTATTGTACAACATACGAATACAATATTGATCTGGATAAGTTTTGAAAATATTCTAGTAATATGTAATTGAAATATATTATTCAACAAATATTTTCATAATGTTTTTAAAATTTTTCTTGGAAAATATTGCAAGACCCATCTATATACCACATGGTGAAAATATTAATATTTTCCAATTACTGTGTGGGTTATACCATATAGGAGTATGCCATATAAATACTATCTTCATTATTTTATAACACAATACATTGATATTTAAATATTTAATTTTGCGAAAGAATTTTGTAACATCGATTTATTATACGAATAGTCTATATAGGTATACATAAAAAAAATAGAAGCCCATTTTTTGTATGTATATCTTAGTATGTATATTTTTTGTGCGCATATCTCGCAAATTAGGTACTCACCGGATTTTAGTACAGTTTCATTAATAAATCAGCTGAGTTCGGGGAAGGTTTTAATGTATAATAAGTCGTAGAAAATGCCGATATAATCTATATAAATTAAAATTAAATGTTGTTCGTTAGTGATCGCATGACTTGAGAACGGCTGGACTGATTTGGCTAATTTAAAAAATATATTTGGAATAGTCCAAATAAGAATTTAAGAAAGAAAAATGGTAAAAGTTATACGGTAAATGAAAAATTTTGGGAAAAACTGAAAGTGCGTTTTTGACCGACTGTAAACCTGACATTGTTATTACCTACTTTTACTATACAAAAACATAAAATTAGTTTTCAACGAAAACAATATTATTTTTATTGATGTCAATTTTTTGTGAAAAATAATAAATTAAAATTAATAAAACGGACTTTATGGTATTTTAATACAAGTATTTAAATACAAGTATTCGAATACTTTACAAGACTGTATTTAATTACATTTAATAATAATATAATAGTTTTATATTTAAATATATTAATACAATAATAGTCGTAATATACGATTGTATCGATTGTTATCAGTTGATAATCAGTAGAGTGCGGATTTTTATGCACTTAAAAGTATCGAAATATGCCATATAATATGCAGTAAAAATCATGAAAATATGTAAAAAATATGCAAGAATTTTTTATTTATTTAAAATTTACAATAAAACTTATAATAATTAATTACTTAAACACTTAAAAAAAAAAAAATTAGGACATTTTCTGAACAACTTAATTTATTTTTAAAATTTTGTTTATTATTAAAATTAATAATCATATGCATTTCAAGTTTCGGCATAATCACGATTTACAGACAACGAAAGACGATGTAACCGAGTGCCGAGTGGTATGTCGATAACCGACTGACACAGCAAGAGCGATTAAGTTTACGTCGTAATCGATTATTTATTTACCTTATAATGTTATGAATAAATATATATATAAATTATTATTTAGTGACTATGAAATTTAGTTTTAATTTTTCTACTTGACAAAATATTATTTTATACATTTTTTTTAAATTTTCGCTTGAAAATGCAATAAATTTTGAATTTTGCCAAAATATGCAATAACCTTTAAATATGCAGAAATATGCAAAAAAAATTTTCACCATGACCTTCAAATTATGATGATTCGTGCAGATAACTGACAAAAATCCAAAAATATTAAAAGGAAAAAAATATGCAATTGCATAGAAATCCACGCTCTAATAATCAGCGTTATCTGTGGACGGACGTCTGTTTGTTGCATTCTCGCTTATCTTATAACAGTAGTGATATTTTTCGTTAATTGGAATAAGTCAATATGCTGTGTACCGTCAGCAACGACAACATATATGACAATGAAGATAATATAAAGTGTGCAAAGTGCAAAACATTTTTGAATTTCACATGCGCAGGTTTCCGGGAATCTAATTTTTAGGAAATTGAGTGTTATAAACAAAGGAAAATGGTGCTGTTCAAACTGCAAATATGTCAATTTCTGATACAAATAATGAAAAAGAAATCATACTGGAAAAAGATTCAAGTAAAATATTTTTCGACTTAAAAAATTCAGTTGATATCATGAGTAAACAATTTGATGATTTTTCTACACCAGGGATTCTCGAACTTTTTTAAACACTGTACCCCTTTTTATCAATATATTTTTTCGGGTACCCCTTCTTAGTTACTAAACTAAAATATGTATAAAAAATTTAAAGTCTTACATACGTTATTATTTCATTAAGATTAAGTTATTAAATACTAATATAGAAAAAAATTTTAAAAACTATAATCGCTTATTTTCAAAGAAATTAGTGAGATGGGTGAGCATGTTTCTGTTGACACATTTTATCAATATTGGGTTCTAATTTTATTAAATACAATCTTAAATTATATTTACATTTAACATAAGTTAAACTTGAAAAACCTCTTTCACATAAATAAGTGGTGGAAAATACGGTATCGTTTTAATTTAAATGTTTGATGGCCAGACTATTGTACCCCTCGAAAAATTTCGAGTATCCCCACAGTTTGAGAAACACTGTTCTACACAATTGCGAGACATTATAAAATCGGTTAATGTTATCAGCGAAGGAAATAAAGTATTAAAAGAACAGAATATTAAACTGAAAAATGAATGGACTGTAGTTAATAAAAGAATAAATACTATAGAGCAGAAATTAATTGGAAACCATATTGAAATAATTGGAGTTCCTGAACAAACAAATGAAGACTGTGGAAAAATAGTAGAAACAATTTCAGAGGTCTTGGGTGAAACTACATCTGTGGAATATGCGTATCGTACCCATTCAAAAATCCAAAATAAACCTGGGAAAATCGTAGCTGTCTTATACTCGAACAATAATAAAAAAAAAACACTGATGGTCCATCAATACAAGAAAGAAGAAATTAAAAGCAAAGGATATCCATACAGAATGGAACAATTAATGTATATATATAAATAATGTATTAACTCAGACAAATAGTAATTTATTCTATAAGACAAGAATTTGTGCTAAGGAATATAACTATAAATATGTCTGGTTCAGAGACTGCAAAATATTTATGAGAAGACGAAAAAAATAAAATTATAGTTGTAGAGGACGAGTATACTCTACATAAAATTGTTTAATAATAGGAAAAAAATATATATATATTATATTTATATTTATACGATTAAATACCTAGTTTATATTTCTATAAATTATTATGCATATTATTAATATGTTAGATAAATTTCTAAATTATAAAACAAAATACTTTGACTCTATTACTGAATTTATTTATACTTATAACTTTAAACTTACTGTGCCTATTGTTATTTCTTACCGCATGGTGGACGTGTCGTTACTTGCGCGCTGTACTTCTTCGGGTTCTTATTTTTTGTGTAGTGGCATCGTCTAGATATGCATTGACGATTTTTGTAGACAACAATTATATTATGGGGTAGACTTTACCGATTGATAACAATATTATTAAATTAAAATTATAGTGATTGTGTTGTCATTTGCAGTCCAGACGTCCAGTCGCATGCTTTTGCATTTTACTAACTTAGTACATCGTGGTTATAATGGTAAGTTTAGAAATATTTTTAATTACAATAGTGTATACCTATTATTAAAATGAATTTATTAAATGATACAGCTATAGGTGATTCTTGTAATAGTCCACACTCCACACTAATTTCATATTTGATGATTTCATTTTTGGATGCCATAAAGAAGTTATAATACTTAATTTTTATCAAGACATTTAATTTTATTACCTATATTTTTATCTCAATGATCAGTTAAGATAAGTTTTTAATTTTTAGAATATCCATCCATGTAGTAGGTTACTTTACAATGGATAATTTACTATTTG